>NC_143436.1:142776662-143078162 GCF_987193195.1 Phasianus colchicus | reverse complement strand
GATATCCATAGTGACAGGGTAAGAAATAGTGAGGGGCTTCAAATCTTATTGCCGAGAAATTATTGTCTCCATCACATCTCCTCAGTGCGAATATATATTGTAAGACTTTTGAAGCTGTGGTCTCTGAAAAGCAAACTTACCATTTCTTACACTTTACTTTTCCATTAAAAAAGTGCAAAAAATATTAGGAGTATAAACAGAGGACTGTATTTCCTTTAGTTTCTTGTAAAATCTACTTATCTTTCTGGACCACATTTAAAAATAAATAAATGATGAGAAAGCATTTACTTCTGATCTGTATCATTATAGATCTGTTTCAAAATGTTACTGATAACCTTTTTGTTATATGAAGGTTAGAAAGTTGGAAATTTCTAATGAAGTTGCCTTTGAATTATTTGGGCTGTCAGCTATAAGTGTATGTTCAGAGTACCTTAACAATACTACTAGAGATTTAGTAACTGGTGACTAAAGAACATAATTAGTGCCAAAAAACTAAGAGAAAGTTCCTTGCCAAAATAATTAGAAAAGGTCATGTCTTTCACTTGTATAAATCACTGTAGCTCAGTTAAAGTCACTATATAATAATTGTATTACACAAGCATGGGATTTCTTCCACTTTGTTTCTTCATTTCTGTGAAAAAAGAAACTCTCAAAAGTAAAAAAAAAAAAAAAAAAAGACACATGCAATGACCAATCATTTATTTATTTATTTATTTATCTCAACTTATCAAATATTTTCTCAAGCGGAAAACATCTTTAAAGTCTACTGAATATTTGATAGGAAGTTGAACATTAAATTTATGCATGAATTTTACATTAAAGTAATTGTATATATAGATATGTGATCCATTTATTCCTGGACCACTTGGTAGATAAGGAACTGGATGGATGGTTGCACCAGTGTTGCAGTGAAAGTGGAAATTTGTGATGAGTGATGAACCTTAAGGATCTATACTGGGACTTCTTCTATTTAACATCCTTCAGACAAGAACCAGAGGACTGAGTGCCCCTTCAGCAAACGTAGAGGTGAGGCTGACACCATGCAGAGAGTGGATGCTACACAAAGAAACTTGGATAAGCTTGAAAACTCAGCCTGTATGAACAACACATGGATCAACAAGGCCAAGTGCAAGGTGCTGCTTTTGGGTTGAGCAATTAAAAAAAAATAGATACAGGCTGGGCAATTAGTAGATAGGGAGAAGCCTTGTGAAGAAGAATGTAGAAACTCTGTTGGATGAAATGCTTGTTATCCAGTGTGAGCTTGCAGCTTGAAAGGCCAATTATATCTTGGGCTACATACAAAGAAAGGTAGCCAGCAGGGAGAGGGAGGTGATTTTCCCTCTCTGTGCTCATAGGCCACCAGGAGTATTGCATCCTGGTATGATGCCCTAGAGCAAGAAAGATGTGAAGCTGTAAATTGGATCCAGAGAAGGACCTGGAGCACCTTTCCTTTGAAAACTGTGAGATCTGGAGTTATTTATCTGTAGAAAAGAAGTCTCCAGGAAGACTTTTTAGAAGCCTTCCAGATTCAAAGGTTGCCTTCAGAAAAGATGAGAAGAACCTCTGTACCAGAAAGCACAGTGGCAGAATGACACATAATGGCTTTAAATGATAAAGGAGTAGGTTTAGATTGGAGGTCAGAAAGAAATTATTCATTATGAGTGTGATGAGGCATGAGCACAGATTGCCCAGAGAACTTGTGGATTCCCCATCCCTGGAAGTGTTCAAAGTAAGGTTGAATGGGGATTTGGTGGCAAGTGACCTTATCCATGGCATAGGGATTGGAACTAGGTGATATTTAAAGGTCCTTTCTAACTCAGCTGTTCAATGATCTTTCGATATAACCTCACTTTTTAAATGAAATCAAAAGAATGAAATGCCTATTTCAGGCATGGATGCAATTACTGCTTTTTTTTAACATGTAAAAATCTTTTTTTTTTAATGTTTTATGCTTTGCAGAGATACCAGGTATTTGGTTTTTTTTGTTTTTTGTTTTGTTTTGTTTTTGTTGTTGTTGTTTTTGTTTTTAATATATTTACATTTTTAATAATATTTTTTATTATTTTTATACTGTCACATATGAAACAATTAGTCAATTAAATTTAGCTGTGAAAGTTAATCAAACACAGAGATCAAAAGAATGCCTCTGATTTAGGCAATATAGAATCAGACCTTAGCTAATGAATCTGCTCTTACTTGAACTCGATTGCCCATTACATTTACTTATTTGCATATTATTGACTGGTCATTGAAAATCATTACTAACAAACAAGGTCTGAAAATGTATTTGCAAACCAAGTGTCAAGCAAAAAAATGCAGTACCTGAGTTAATGAGTAATTAACTCAGAATGGAATTAAGAGAAAACTATTTTTTCAACTGTATAATGAATTTGCATTGGTTTGCATCAGATCAGTTTGTATTAGGAAATAATATTTACAAGACATTGTAGAACCTGATCATTTATATATTTTGTTTATTTATTTTGCTTTGTACGTTTTCTTTGCTATAGTTTATTTTAGATATTTAATACAATATATCATACATGGTAAAATTAATACTATAATTTTGTATAAAATCAGTTTTGAAACAGATTTTGTCCAGATTATGATAAAGGAGTAAAGAAAGATGAAAAAATAATAACTTATTTCATATGTAGCAGAAAATAATGCAGCCATAAGCTGTCTGTAATAAATGTTAATTGCATAAAATTCATGTTTTTGGTCTTCCTCTCTGCGACTCTAAGCTATTAATCTTACTCGAATGCAGGCAGAATACTGTAACAATTCAGTAAAAATCATTAAAAAGAAGTCAGTAAAAGCCTTAAAGGGAAATCAAATCTATTATAATAAATGATTTATATATCTATAGGCATGCAATAAAGTAGAGAGGGAAGGGCAAGGGCAAAAGGCAAGGGCAAGGGCAAGGAAAAGAAAGGCAAGGGCAAGGAAAAGAAAGGCAAGGCAAGGCAAGGCAAGGCAAGGAAAGGAAAGGAAATGTATTGATTATATTTACTAAGTTTTAATAAAAACTTTTCTTGAATTTGATATATCATTATCTTTGTAAAGTGATGGGCATGTGTGCTGCTCTTTATACTACTAATACAGATTTGGTTACAAAATTTACTGAAAGTTAGGGGTTATGTTTCAAATAAAAGGGCAACATATTGTTATCATTGCTAATGAAAACATACTTTATATTATGGATAATATTTTAATCCTTTTGAATCAGTATCAAATGTCAAAATGTTCCCTTGTTTTGCGGTACATCTAGCAATTTCGAGATACATCAAATATGGAACCAAGTTAAGTTCTCACATACTCTTTGTACACACACAGCTGTACAATGAAAATAGAAAAACTGATATAACCATCTCATGTTTAGAGTTCTCTCTTTTTAATAATAATTTTCTCTTTCCTCTTTAATGAGTTTAACTAATGCCATATATTTTATATTGTCTTCATCTGACCCGGGTTCCCAAGCATTAAAGAAATAACAAAATTATAAAAACAACAATCTGAGTTTATCTACATTTCCTTTATAAAAAAGAAAGTCATTATGGGGTTCCATTCTGGAATAACTTGATGAGTAATATCCATTCTACAGTTAAACTAAAAATTATCCTTATAATTTTCCATTTTTTATCTATGTATACCCAATAAATAGATATCATTTTCTCTGTCTCATGCAAATTATTTTCTTTACTTAAGTGAAAATTACAGCAACACTCTGGATTTAGTAGACTGATATCTGCTTTTCTTTGCTCACAGGCATCTAAACAGTTAAATCCACATCTTCATTTGAAAATAACACTCACCAAGAGAAATTAACTGCACAAAGAGGAAAAATTTGGGTGCCACACTCAAAGACAGTATTTGAAAATTTACTCATGCTTTATTGCTTGGGCCATGGTATCAAGAATAGGTTTTGCAGACTCCTTAAAATTCATATTAGAGAACAACTTTTCAGGAAAAAGTAAAAATAAAAAAAAAATAAGAAATTCATTTGGTCATTTGAAATTAACAAAATAAATAGGAAATAATCTCCTGTTTTCTTGTGTCAGATAACTTATTTAGGAAATCAACCTGGGGTGAACTCCCTTCTTATTCTGAGAGTTTTCAGATCCATCCATTTTTCCGTTTTGCCTCATGAGAGAATGAGTTACTTCCTTCCTTTTATGCTCTGGAGGGTACAGTGGTCAGGATGAAAGGCAGATTAGCTGGCGGAAAAATGATCTTGCTCTATAGAAAAAAATATGAGAATTATTTGAAGAAAAAATGAGGGAAAAAGAGAGAGAACAAAAAAATAAACATGATCCTGATACACCAAGTTAAATATAGTATTTGCATAAAGTAAACAGTGTGCAATTCAAGGTCCCATCCATTACAACCAGTCCATGGATAGCAGAGATGACCAACAACAGCATACATGGATGGTGGCTGCCTGACTTCCCCTTGAAGCTTTATGAGGCAGCACAAGAAAGATGGAATGTCTCACTGTTCTACAGCCTGTCATAAACATGCAATGAACCAGTTTTCACCTAAAGATCAAATAGAATTCAATTGAATTTAATCTCAACTTAAGTTTCAAGAAGATACGACTCTTGCTAAAGTGATATGTTGTTAATGGAGTTCTTATAAATAAAGAAATTTTCAAAAATTCAGAATGTAACAAACAAACAAAAACAACAACCATGAAACATGAACTTTATAACCCACTGAGTAGAAATAATTTTTATTTTTATAATACAGAAAGGAATTATTTTACCTGTTTGACTTATCTACTGAATTTTATGCCTAGTCTGATGCTCTGCAGTTCTGTGGTTTCTGAGGCAGGAATGAGAATTTGCCTCTAGTATTCGTTATGATATTATTAGAGACTATACATACCCATGATTTTCTAAACAGTGAGAAACTGTGACAGTATTTGCTAAATTTTTAAAATTCCAGTCTAATGATTTATTATAAAGGCTCATGTTCAACATAGCTATAGATATTATTGACAATGACAATTGTTAAAAAAAATCTGGAAAAAGTGTATCATGAGAAAGACACTTAGAGAATCATTACACATGATTCATCCTTACAAATATAATCAGTAGAAAGTAATTAGCATCTAATTATATGGTCCTGGATGAAAAATCTTGGCTGTCTTTTGCCATGTTATTGATGAATCTGGCAGGAGGTACCCAAATCATAAGATGTTATTATTTTGGCCAAAGAAGGTGCATTCCAGCCTTCAAAAAATATTCTTATTTTCTTGGATTTAAAATTTACTGTTATTATGACTTGAGGAGTTGATGAGTGACAACAAGAATTCGAAGTGGTTAAGTAAATAATTACTAGGGTAAAACATTAAGGAGAAACTTAGGACTGCAACATATATTAATAAAATGCATCTGGTCGGCTTCAAATCCTTTAAATCAAAATTGGATTTCTTAATAGATTTGGGTAATTTAATCTAGTAAAGTAGCCATGGTGTCAATGGTTTATGGGCTGGCTCGGCCCGGTTCTGTGACAAGTGTGGCAGAGGGATCCGCAGATCCGCGCCTCCAGAAAACGGAAACAGGGGACCCAAAACAATTGAAAACAGCGGCAACGATCTGAGGTGAAACAAACTAATTTACTAAATATACTATCAGTGAAATATAATGAGAGAGAGAGTGTGTGTGCGAAAGGTGGATAGGCCTCACCACAACGCTGAGGTGAAAAGTGCAGTCCAGTTGAGCCAATGAAGAAAAGCAGACAGAGAAGCGCAGATGGAGAAGCACAGGCAAAGAAGAGCAGGCAAAGAAGAGAACACCAGGTGACCTTGCCAGGAGTTACATCTCCTCGCTGACCGCAAAGCCCCGTGGGGAATGTAGTTCTTCTTCTCCTCCGGACAGGCACCCGGAACTTGAGCATCAACAGTCAAACTCCCAGTGCATTACATGATGTTACGATGTGGAATACTGATAACCAAAACTCATAAAAACATGACACATGGTATTGATCTCTTACACTGCTTAAACAGACTGCAGAGTTAAGAAATCAGTTTGAAGGTAGATTTAAAGTAAGGAAAAAGATGAGAAGAACACAGGCATGGGAAAATGAGAAATAAATTTTAAAAATAATGATTTCCTGTAAATTGCATTTTTTAGGAACATAGTTTTATAAATGCTCCCTACAGTATTATATAAGAAAGCAAAAACCATCTAACTAAAGAGAGAACATTAGTATTATATTCTCAGATACTTATGAACTGCAATTCCGTTCAAGTGCAAATGAAAATATTTTTTTACAAACTTGCACTGAACTATATGAATGTCTCTCTCTCCATTCCTAGAATCTGACTTCTATCTATGGTTATCATTATTGATTGTCTGAGGATTTGGGATTTTGTTTGTTTGTTTGTTTGTTTGTCTGTTTGGGAGGATGGTAGTTGTCAGTCATAAGATTTCATTTTCTAGAAGTAGAAACACTGAAAAAATTGGGATGGAAAAATAGCATGTCTGTTTAAATTATATAATTATCATGAAGTCAACAGTATAGATAATGCATATTTTATAAACTTTGAAGTTTTAAATGGTGTAATTTGGAAAAATGTTCATTTTATTATAACAGGAATTTATGAACCAGTTTGCACACCAATATCTTACGTTATTATGTTCTGAATAGAAGAGATTCTTCTCTTAAGGGAAACCTAAGTACCTTGCAGATTTAGTATCTACATATTATGTAGGTTTTGTTAGATTAAGAACATAATATAAAAGTACTTGTTTAATATCATCCTCTTCATTTTGATTTGCTTACAAGTTTAGGGCTATTACCAAGAAATTTCATGAAGCATCATAGAAAGTTTTATATAATTTCTATTTTCTGAAGATAAGAAAGGGCAGAGAAGTAAAGTTATACTGATTCTTCTGTTATAATCAATTATATTTAAGTACATTTAGTTTGCATAGTTAAAATAATTTTGCTTGTTAAAATAACAAATAGCAAGAGGCTGTATTACATAATTCAGTTTTATCATGTATGTGTAACTGAATCAGCTCTGAGCATTTAAATTCAGATGTAAGCTATTTGCTTACAAAAGTAATATTTAATCTAATACGTAGATTTCTTTGACAGTAATCTTAACAACCTCATGCAAATTTAATGTGTCATTTTCTAAACTGTTTTCCAAATGCCTTGTTTTCAGATTACTTTTTTTTTTTTTTTGTACCTAGAATTTTTTCTAAGTTACCAGAGATTACTAACTAAATAAGAATGTGTGCATCTCTAAGATTATTATAGATTATCAGTTTTATACTTTCAATTCTCATTCAAATACAAGCTTAAGGAACAGCAAAAAAGGCAATAGCATAATGCTATTGTATATATAGTGTAAGTACTACTCATGCTGTGTAAACTGGTATTCTATCAACATATAACAATTTTTTAAATTAATTTTAAAAATCAAATCTGAGTTTGCTAGCCTCAAAACTCAGGCTTTAACACATGCTTTAGCAACTTGATGAAAATTCTGATATGGAGTCTTCATGAATATACAAATTAAGTAGTTTCATGGTTATTTTCAAAAGGTTCATGCAAAGTCAAGCATAATGCCTACTCACACCAAAAGAAGAAAGCTGCTGTGGTCTGACTGTACAACCCACACAGACATCCAGCTCCTGACAGTGTCCTCTACTGATGATCAGCTATTTCTGAACCTGTGTAGTGCAAGAGGATGATAGGGATATCAAGTGAAACAGAGTATCTTCTACGGGCAGCTCTGCCTGTAAGACTCAGAGAAAAAAAGCAAAAAGAGAACAAGATTAAATAGAAAGCTTATCAAGTGTCTTAGTAGCTAAGAAACAACACATCATAGACATGTTTGTTTTCTATTATGAAGATCTAAAACGGATAGTATTTTTAAAAATAGATATGTTAAAAGCCTTTTCTGAATGACTTTTACAGTTAGCCATGACTAGTTTTCATAAGATTTTCATTACGTACACATGAACACCTAAATATTTCTTCCTTTGATTTGTAAAGAATATGAATGTGTACTTTCTCTTCTGTGATAAACCTGAATTAATCTTGCAGATGTTTTTAGTTTTTCTCTGAGGTTTGAGATAAATGGTTCATATGTCTCTCTGACAGTAATATCTCCTAATTATGTGGAAACTACAAAAGGTACAAAGAGTGCTATTTGATACAGCAAATTCTCTTCTACCACTCTTTTTCAGCATAGTCATCACCACTAGCTGATTTCTGCAGATGATCTGATTGCGATGCTCTCCTGTCTGTCACATAGAAAGAAAATCTAACAGAATATTGGTGGGAAGATTTAACCTCTACTGCTGTATTACCAATATCTGCCACTGGTATTGAGGGCAAATATAATAAAATATGAAGTATTACATTTGGAGCAGCCCTCATAAATAAAAGTCAAGTTTCTAACTGTGCATATGATATATACTTTGACACAATAATGTTAGCTTGGAAAATAATGTATTTCTAAACCTTACATAATATCAGTACATTTAAGGAGCATGGCTCCAAACTCCCATGATTTTTCATTATTAACATTCTGCTAAAATAATTTTATTTCATAGAAAACACTTCTCCATTCAGAATTTGTTTCCCAGTGTTGGCTGAAATAACATCTCGTAAATGGAGTACATCTCCTCAAACCAATTATTACTCAACTTGCTGTGAGATCTTTGCTAACTCTGCAGTTTCTACTGGAGAATTAAGAATCTCTGAAAATATTCCACTTGAGGAATTAAATGTCAAATTTTCTCACAAGATATCACAGGGCCTTGGCAGAGAATGTCATTCAAATCTTTGACCTCTCTGCAGAGTTAAGACAGGAGATAAATTCCAACGATGTCACCATATCTTTCTTTCTGCTGACTGAGAGAAGTCACACTAATTCTAAAATTCAGACTAAGATTAAATGAGAGAAAAACACCCAAAATATTCTGCAGACAGTTCTTTACAAAAGTAATATAAATTATTTTGCATTTCTGTGGATCATACTGTGTAGACATTGTGTTTAATATTTATTTTTTCTTGTATCTTGAGCGCTGTGGTACTCTGTACATTCAAACCACTTACACACCAATCAGCTTTCCATGGAACTGTTAGCAACAGAAAACAAAAAATAGAAATCTGCTACACTCACCATTGATCTATGAATACTAATCTTTAGGTAATCTGTTGAGCTGTGATCATGATCTAGTTGTTTTAATGACATAGTGAAAATCTTCCTTAGTCTGGAAGAGCTGGAAGCAAATAAGCAAAACTCACTTATCACTGAATTCACCAGTGCATTACTAGCTAGGGATTTTTCTGAGAATAAAGAGAAAGCAAAGTCAACATGGCATTTAATTCTCTTTTAGAAAATACTATTCTTGAAAAAAAAAATCTTGAAGTATATTTTCTTCTTACTAGAGTGAATCTCCTTCGATTTTGAATTGTTAGTCATCCTGTTTTCATACAATATAATGAATACTGAATATCTGAGAGTTTTCATGAAAATTAATAGCAGAAACCAACCAGATTTTCATTAAAAGGAAGTTCATACAAAAAGAAAACAAGCAAGTTGAGAACCATAATATTAAGACAATTCAATGTGCTAAAATAGAGCACAAAAATAGAGTAAGTTGACTGGAGAGAAAGAATTTCCAGAGGTTACTTATAAAGAGGTTTATTATTTCAGTTAGTTGTCCTTTAAGACACATTAAAATCTTTATAAAGACAGTGGTGTTAGCCAAGATATTTTAAAGGTATAGAGTAACATTTGAAATTTACAATTAAATTATGAAAAAAAAAACCTAATATTCTTTGGACAGTATGAGAAATTTTAGCAGATATTTTAGAAACAGAATAATAACACGATAACCTTCTTCTAATATACCTAACCATCATAAAATTTAACCACATTACACTAGTTTATTCCTTTTAAATATGTCATAAAAATCTATGACGTAATAAACTTTTAGGCAAAAGTAAAGTTCAAGGAAGACAAAGAACACATGTAAAATGTGGTCATGAATTTAGCCTTTTCTCACTCCAGATTGCATGTTATTTTTCTAGATGAAATTGGTGGATCTATGTCATACTCCTCCTGGAGGCCTGATAAATTATTATTATTTCAGTTGAAATAAAAATGCTTAATATCCTTATACTATTCTTACTATTAAACCTTCATTCCAATTCAATTTGTACATTGTTTCACTTGAAAATAATTTCCCATTTGATGACAATGAGTTCGTTGAGGTAGACAGACTATCTATTTTGGAACAACAGCCATTACTTTACATTTTCTGTCTAATGGAATCCTTGTCTTCCGTATAATATCTGAGAGTCCACACCTCTCTCCTGAACATCAGTCTGTTGCAGTTGAAAATCCAAAGTATTTTTTTGTTTTCCTAGGATGCAAACAGCATTTGTTTCCAGCCTTTTCCAGTTTGTCTTCCTTCCTTCCTTCCTTCCTTCCTTCCTTCCTTCCTTCCTTCCTTCCTTCCTTCCTTCCTTCCTTCCTTCCTTCCTTCCTTCCTTCCTCTGGAATGCATAAGTTGTCCCACAATACCTAAGCATTCTCTATGTGGTCTAGAATTATGACTATTAAAGCAATGTCATGACAAGCTACTAACTGTTTTATAACAGAAATACCGAAAAAAAAACGTGGAGTTAAATGATATATCTGATAAAGAAAAAAAGCTTATAATCAGAAAACAGATCCACCGTTTTTCTTACTTTATTGTACTGAGTTATTTATTTATTATTATTAATTCTGAATCAGACGTTGTTATATATCTGTAATTTAGCCTATACTGATGTTCAGATCAGGTACCAAACATTTATCTGCCCCATGATAATGAGAATAGAGACCTAAATTTAAAAATAAATTAAAAAAAAAATCCAACTTAACCATTAAATATAGCCATATACTTCTTTTCTTTTTTTTTCCTCTTCTCTTTCCTCTTTTTTATTTATTTATTTATTTATTTATTTATTTTAAGAGTTATTGGTGTTTAGGAAATGGGAAGACAGTATAAAATAGTTCTCTGTAATTAAAAGTTGTAGCTATATTGTTCAACTCCTGCTAAAGGGATTGGAAATGACAAAACTTTCCAGTACTAAATGGGGGGGGAGGGAAGTATAGATTTTCAATAGTTCGCTCTTAAAACTGCTATAAATAATGAAAAAAAAAAATCTGACCTGTTTTTTCAGATTTCATATTCATATACAAATCCCCTACAGCTAGAAAAAATAGAGCTTGGAACTAGGACAGCAAATTGCAGCAAAGAAGACAGTTAAGAAACATGTTTTTGTTGCTTTACAAATTGTTTATGAGTGGCTTAGAATATGTGAGATTGTTTTCTAATTATCTACTGAGTAATACTGACAAATAATTTCTATAAAACAAAACATTCTTAAGTAGCTCATTGCAATTAGCTGATAGACAAAACCCAAAATGTTCTAGTTATTTTCTTTTAATTTTTATTTTATACATAAAACCATTGGTGATGACAGACCTTGAGAACTTCACAGAATCACTTAATGTTTATTACTGTAAGAGACCCCTGGAAGTCACCTGATCTATCTCCACTTTGCAATCTGAGACACATAGAACACGTTACTCAGGAAAATATTCAGACAACTTTAGAAGATTTCTGAGGAGAGTAAGTGCATAACCTCTCAGGGGAATGCTCAGTCAATTCTTATTCATACAGCATTATTTTTCTAATATTCAGGAGGAACCTACTGTGTTCTTGTTTGGGCCCATTGCCTCTTGTCCTGAAGCTGGGCATTGCTGAAAAGAGTATGACTCCATCTTTCTTGCACCCTCAGTTCAGGTATTTATACTCATTCTTTAGAATGTACAGTTATGAGAATGTACTCTCCATTCTCCTGGTTGAACAGCCTCAGCTCTTTCAACCTCTCCTCATAGGAGAGGTTCTCTCATCCTTTATTTATCTTGGTGACCCTATTTCAGACTCTTTCCGGTAGCTCCATGACTCCTTTGTATTGGGAGCTGAGAACTGGACACAGTACTCCAAGTATGACATCAACAATGCTTAATAGAAAAAAAGGATCATTTTTGTTGACCTTCTCATGATATTTTGTTTAATTCAGCCAAGAGTACCGTTAGCCTTCTAAATGGCAATGGTATGTTGGTGATTCTTGATCAGCATGTTGTCAATGTAATGGTGCCTGGAGTTTTTCCCTCCCAGGTGCAGAACTCTGCACTTCTCATTGTTGAATTTAATGATACTTTTGTCAGCCCAATATTCTATCCTATCAAAATCCTTCTGGTTGTCAATGCTTCTCCCTGATGAGTTAGTCACTGACTCCAGTTTTGCGTCATCCCTGTACTTATTAAGGGTGTATGCCGCTTCATCATCTAGATCATTAACAAATATTTTAAAAGAGACTTGACTCAGGTTGTCTGTATGTCTCTAAATAAAGGGACAGAACATAGCAATTTTTTTAGTCCACTAGAAAAAAATTACGCAGATTCCCTATGAAATATCAACAGGGTCATAATAAGCTTCCTAGAGTTGTGAAACAACAAGAATCTTTTAGATCTTTCTGTAGAGTGAATAAGGGTACCTCAAAATACTACTCTGATCAATTCTGAAAGAATATTGTGGGAAAGAGAAAGAATTATCAACTTAATCTTCCATCTTTCATCTAGTGGAGTTATTAGGCACATGTACGGGGACTATATAAAACCATGACTTCCAAGAGCAACTCTGGAAAATAGGATGTGTGGGAAAGCTTCACTGAAAAAAAGAGGTCATGCTTACTTTCTCTCTCACACTTATTATAAGTTATCTGCAGCTATCATAGCTTCAGATTCTGGTTAGGGTAATTGACAGAATATATGCTTCTTGAGATTAAATTAACCATTATTTATTTATTTAATTAATCCTTTTAATATGGTTAAATACCCCCAAAACTACTTAAATACCAGAGTTCTTGCAAGGGGACAGCTGGTCCTCTGATAGGTGCAAAAAAGTAATGCTGTGCTAAAAATCCTATAATGGGAAAAAGAAAATCATTCTAATGTAACAATTACTGATATTGCATATCTAAGTACTTGGATAATGAAAGAAAATGAACAAAATTATTAGTATTACAGAAAAAAATCATCATTATCATGAGATATACAAAAGTATTTAGTCTTTGACAGAAATATGTATTGACAAATGTGTCTGGAAGGAAACTGTCTTTATAAATTTTCTAAAATTCATAAGCTTATGCAAGTCCCTTCTATCTTTGACTCTTCATGTTTGAAGCTATGTGGATGTTGTTATGCACAGGGTGTAGGCTTTATACGGACTTTCCAAACAGTCAGAATGGAGATTAATTTGGCTTATTCTGTCTTAATTTGTCTTAACTTTATTGAAAATTGATTTCCTTTACGTAGCCATAACAGCAGTATTCCTAATAATAAGGCAGCTATGCTATTTTTTTTTTTTAATTTCCATTCTTTTTATGATAAATAATATAAATATAATAACAAGTAGTTTTCTAAATAGAATCAAATATTCATGAGAAAAGTATAGTCTAGTGAAAAACAGTGCCCGTATTTAGGAAGATGATAGCAGAGTCCTTGAAACTGGGCACTCAGTTTGCACTGCAGAGAAGCACATGCAAGGTAAATTCAGATGTAATGTGGACTAGCAAAGATCAGTGAAGCAGAGCAAGGTATCCTGACCCATTAAACATGATTATTCTACATATCTAAGGACTTACACTGATGTGTTAAGCTCTATAGCAAGGAAAATTTGATGCTGAATAGCAGCACCATGAAGTCTCATTACATAGAAGTCTTGGTAGCATTTGAATACGGCCATCCTACTTGAGGTCATCTGTGGGAGAAGTTATGTGGTGAGCTTTGCTTGTGACTAAGAACCACGTGTATGATCAAAGTGTGTTGCGATGAAACCAAGCTCAGGAAATTAGTTAAAATTTTACTTAAACATTTAGCGTCAGTAAGGTAAATGGTAGCAAGTGAGCAAGCTAAGGTCCAAATTTACAGTAAGCCACGTGTATTTATTATGAGATTCATAAACTCAGTCTTATTTGACAGGAAATAAAATTCAGGAATGTAAATGTATGAACACAAATATTTTAATAGAGTCTATTAAAAATATTTATTAGTAAAACAAGATTTCTTTTACCAACGAAGACTGAATCTTTAATCAGTCTTTTGATACTATGATACCTCTCAATTTTATCAAATGGAAGTTGTATCCTTATGAATTCCTTGTACTAAAAGAACTTCCCAAATACAGATTATCTAATTGCTAATTAAAGAAACTAGAACAGTAATGACTGACTTAAGACATAGTTTTCTGATAGCATTATGAAGAGAGAACAAGGAAAAGTGCACAGGAGATAGAGTTACAATTTCTTATATGAATAAAGTGAAAAGGATTATACTTTTTCTTATGTTTTGTGGTGAATGGAGTAAAGATCCCTGGTTTGGGGTTTGTGCCAACTTTTTTCTTCCTTTCTTCTTTTCTTCTCTTTAGTTGTAAGGAATACTTTCATTCATTGTTATGGAGACTTTTTAGATTTACATGTGCTAACAAAAGGGGTTCTTAATCTAAATCCTCCATTTGAAGAAAAAAAAATGGCAGAAATTTAGAAAGTTCTGTTAATTCCAGGCTGAGTCAGAAAAGTGGTTGATGGCTGCTTGTCCTGGAAACACAAAAGAGGTTACAGATAGCCATTGCCTTGGAAATTACATCCTGAGTAGGAACATGAACAGCTAACAACTGTTCATAGCTCTCTTTAGCTAGCTGTGCACAGGAGACAGCGTTATCATACTTGGAAGGTGAATTTCACAAGCTTTCCCATCCCATGCCCACTGTAGATACTAAAATTCCTGAGCAGACACAGGAGAATGCCCCACTGATTAGGAAATACTTGATTGCCAATCAAGTTGATGCATTCTTTATAGCTAGTAAGTAATTGTCAACTCACTCTTATATGGTTATCTTTTCATTTGCTATTGCAACAGTAACCTGTAGGTGTCTATTTTTCTACATTATCTTTTCAGTGACTTGGGCACTGGCCCACAGAGCTGTTTATAGCAGAAGTGATGAATGTTCCACTTTTTCTTCCTGTGTCCACATAAGATTTTCTTCAGTATGTCAAAAGCTTTTTTGTTTTTGTTTTTGTTTTAATTTTATGAATGGATATTAAAACAAAGATGCTTCAAATAGCAGAATAACAGAGATCTCCTGAGATTTCTGAGAACATTGAAGGAAGCAGAATGACCTTCACTTCTCAGCTTTATGTGAACAAAACCAGAAGAAAAACCGTCAAAGCAATCAAACCTTGGGTTTTTTGAACATCTGTCTTCTCATAAGGCGAATCCAAACCACACTGAATTGAGTTACTTGAAACTTTTTATAAGTAGTATTGTCATCATTATTTGGCTTTGGTTTTACAGAATGATTTTAAGGATTTTTTATATATATATATATATATTTTTTTTTTTTTCCCAAAAAATTTATATACACTTGAATAAAGCATATAAGAAACAAGTGTTTCGGTCAAATTCACTGGAGAGGCATAAATAAAAGTCTGACATGTCAGCATGCTTGTACTCAGCAGAAGAGATGAAGTGTTGCATAATTTAGAGTGCATTCTCAGCTGGAACTGTAAATATTTCCCAGATCATTTACTGTTATTTTAAGTAGATCTTGAAGGTTAACTATCCATATTCATTTTTTAATTTTTCTATTTCATGCTGACACACAAAATTTGCTTTTGATGTATTTGAAATTCTTATAGAGGTTAGAAAATATCAAAAAATGTAAATGCATGAATTAATGTTTAAGAAAACCAACAGAATTAAATTAAAAGACTTATACTCTTTTCTCATTAAAAATAAGATAATAAACAGCAGTATTTTGTGATTTTCTTGAATAACGATTCTGACAGAACTTTTTTGAATGTAAGAATATATATTTGATATCATAATGCAATACCATATGTATTTCTATGGAAGGAAAGTAATTAAATGTCAAAATTTGTGTGAACATTTGACCATTTTTATTTATTTATTTATTTGTGTGTGTGTGTGTGTATGTGTGTGTTTACATTTTTGTTTTTATAAGTAGGTATGTCTATATAGTAAAGTTTTGGTAAATGGGTAGTCTGATGCTTCTTTCTTGATAAGATATTCTTGGGGGCAGTAACTGTTTTTGGGGAGCTATAAATAACAAACGCACAAGTAAATGAACAATAGAAATTCTGCATGAACTAATACTTTTTCTTAAGTGGCACATATACTATTTTGCTCCTTTTTCTTCTGCTTTCTTCAAAGAATCAGCAGCCTTTTTCTGGTGGTTTTTACTACTGTTAGTGATGATCTATGTGAAACTAGAGTCCTTTACAAACAATAAAGAACAGATGACATTGCTAATATTCACTGCTTTCACTTATGAAACACAACCTAAATGTAACTCAAGAAAACTTAAATAATTAATAAATCTTAAATACTCCTAACTTTTGTTTCCTTGCCTTGCTTTGTTTTGCTTTCTCTTTTTCTCCCCACTTGATTATCAGTGTATAAAAACTAGTTGACTCCCAATTTGCTCAGCGTTATTTGTTCAGATAGAATTGTTTACTTTTAAAATGTTAACTTGTAATAAATATATTTATTTGTTTTCATCTTAAATTATCATGACACTCCTGGATAGACCATGGAATTTAGGAATCTTCAATTCATTTTTGAGCATTTAACATGCTCCAGGTAGAAAACACTTCATTGTTTTGTGTTCAACCACAAAAGGGTCGGGTGAAGGAAGTATCCAGTTAAGTACTACAACTTTAGTAAAATATAGACTCTCTGCTCTTTGTTTGCCAAGTTACTTTTTTATATCTTCATCTTGTCCTTGCTCAATCTCTGCTGAGGTTTTTTCTTACTCCATTCATGTTAGTTAAAGAAAATTATTTTCTTAGTTCAGGACAAGGCCAGGAACTATGGACCCATGCTGCATCTACAAGAACAGTGAATTTGAACTCCTACAGTTTTCTAGTGCACTGATGACAAAGCCAATTTGTATGAATTTGACTTAAAAAAGAATAGGCAGGTGAAAGCTGGTAGTATTTAGTTTCATTAATTCTAAAGCAGACAAAACAACAGCAAAAAAACCTCCAGAGATGGAAACCTGCAAGAGCCAAAACTAAACTAAATGATTTTATTAAATCTTCTGGCATTGTATAAAATCCTGCTAAATATCCTGCTAAATATGAAAGTAGCTTTAACACTCCCAACAATTCACAAATGCCTAAAAAGACTCTCCTGTCATTTTTTTGGCAAAAAGATTCACTTCACATCTGTTGTCTGTTACATTAGAGACAATGCTAACAGTTGAGCTATAATAAGCCCCTAATAATAAACATTTTAAGTATTGTCACATCTAAGTATAATAATGTGAATGCTTCAACCATAAGAGAGCAAATGACCTGACAGCTCCTACCTACTGAGTATTATAGCCCATCAGTACTTCACCAGCAGCAGGCCAAGGGACAAGAAAATTCTCATTCTGCATACAGTGCCCCTTGGGAAAAGCACAGCTCTATTAATTTACTGGTGGCAGTGATAGAACACTTGTCAAAGTGCCTGGAAGCAGACCAGCAGACTGTTGACTTAATTATGCCAGACAACAGAGCCAACATTTTAAAGCTGTGAATGATGACGATTTTTTCACACTTTTCCTCCCCTTAGTTTTTTTTTCTGATAGTCAGACTTAACCAATTCAAGTCATTCAAAATATTAACTATTAAATATAGAAATTATCCTTGTACCTCTTCCAAATGCAAAACAAAATAAAACTGTACAGTTAGAATGCAGTCACTAACAGTATCTTTTGTGTTAGGATGTAAGGCATGATGCTACTGTTTAAATTATTGTTTCATATTAAGATTAAACAGTGTACAATATGTTCTTTGTAGATCTTACCTTCTGAGTACTACAGGAATTTGGCCAACAGTTAATAAACATTAAGTAAAAAAAATGAAAACACATATATTGATCTCATATATTTATATTACCCAGCTTTTTTTATCAGCATTTATATAAATTTCTAATAATGGCTTTAACTTATTCATAAGTCTACACATAAGGACTGAAACTTCCATCTCATTGTCTGTAAGTTGACTGTAAAAAGCTTACTTCAGTTTTTGTGCAAATCATCAGATGGTATTTCAGATTTTTCTATAAACGGCCTGAAATATTTTTCTCTTTATAATGACTGTTTTCAGTGTTTTGTTTACAACACTTAAACATGTATAAAACTCATCAGTTGGATAGCATCATGCACTTACATCATATTTCACATCAGCATATGTAAAAGAACTATAACAAATACATATATCAGAAGCCCATTATTGCAAATGAAAACAAAGAAACAAACAAAAACTATATCTTAATCTAGCAATTTATTTTAGTTCCTTAACTGTATAATAACCTGTGTAGAAATTCAGCTGGAAGATACTTTGTTTTGATAGTAAGTTAAAATGTAACATTTAAACTGTTTACACTGTTACATATTATATGTATCAGTATATGAAGATATCTTCAAATCAGATTTTTGATGTAAATAAATCTTGGTATAAATTTAACTTTTTTTCAAGAATCATGACTGTTAAAGCTTTTGCCTTGTAGTCAGAACACTTTCAAAACAAATTCAACAATTTAGACATTCATTAGTTTTGCAGGTCTCTATTTTAGGGTCACTTTTCTTTAATAATTTCATAAATGATTTGAATGCAGTACTCAAATGCATATTAATTAAATCTGCAAAAGATAGTGAATTAGGAGGAACTGTTGAAGGTGTTTGAGTGTGGGGAGAACTTGCAGAGAGATCTTGAAAAAGTGGAGGTCTTGTTAATCAAGAAACATATGAAGAGTGATTTAGCAAGTTCTGAATCTTGTACCTTGTATTGGCCAGTCCTGGATATATGTACAGGCTGGAGAGCAGCCCTGTAGAAAATCATCTGGAGATACTGATTGATGGTAAGTTGAACATGAATTCAACAGTGTACCTTGGCAGCCAAAAAAAAAAACCAAAAAACAAAAACAACCAAACCAGGGGTGTATCAGGCTGAGCACTGCCAGCTGGGTGAAGGAAGGTGTTGTCACTCTATTCTCTGCAGGCTTGAACATCACAATATGAGAAAAACATATAAATATTAGAGAGCATCCAAAGGAGAGCCACAATGACGATGAAGGGTCTGGAAGGCAAGACTGAGGTCTTCATAGTGGCCTACAGCTTCCTCATGAGGGGAGTGTAGAGACAGGTACGGATCTCTGCTTTCTGGTGACAGCAACCTGATCTGTGGGAACAGCATGGAGGGAGCATAGGATTCAGTGCTATCACCACTGCAGCCTGGGTTCATTTCCTGGCCAGGGAACCAGTAACTGTTACACTTATCCCTAGATCTATCTGTGCTATGACAGGGGGACAGCAGACCCACAGGTCCACCTGCCCCAAAAAGGTGGGTGGATGGGGGAAGGGAAAGGGACCAAAAAGAGAAAGAAAGAAAAAACAAACAAACAAACAGCAGCAACAATCTGAGGAGGAAAATTAATTTACTGATTATAATAGCAGAAATACAGGTTAATTGAGATTGAAGCTAACAAACCAAATAAATGAGAGAGTTTCTGAAAACTGAGTTTCTTACTCTGATCTACCAGGGAGCAAAAAGAAATAGTCTTGTGATTTCCAATCAGTTTTATCTTTCCCACCAACTGGAAAATGGAAATGGAACAGCAGTTTTCTGGGAGCTATAATACATCTCTTCTGAGACTTCCAGTGCACTACATAACATGATGTTGTGGAATCCCAATAACGCAAATCATAAAATCACCACAGACTTCTTCAGCTACAATCAGTATTCTAATAAACTGAAATATAACTATATTATAATTATAATTATATAATGATTTCATACTTAAATACAGAAGCAGTGAAGGACTACTAGGGCAGAGTAGGAGGTGCTGACAGCTATTTTCCGTATTATATATTTGTTTGGTAGCTTGCATATAGCATTTTCACTATTCTGGCTCCTGCTTACAAGTAACCTTAAAAGAAACTCTTAGTTCTTGTCATTAAAGTAAAGGTATTTCATGAAGTTTGTCTCAAAGCTGGTAACCAGAAGCACAGCAGAGTCAAAACTCAGATGTCATTTTAATAGCACAGTGAATAGAAATTATTCATGTCTAAGTCTTCTGAGTTATGACATTTTGATGAGGTCTAGAGAGAGGGGAATAAGAATTAAAAATAGATAAAATTTAAATGTATATTGCTTACTAGATGCTTTTCACCTAAAGCTGAGACCACTAAATGTTGAAGTATACTATGAAGCATAAGCACATGGTTCAGTCCTCATTAGTACTAGTTATCTGATTCCAGAGTTAACTGTTACTTTGGAAGAGATCAGATCATTATGGATTCTTAATACTTTTCTGTAATCCTATTTCAATTTAAAATGGATTGGAATGTCATTGTAAAATGTTTCAAGTACCAACTTGCATTAGGCTCTAAAGGGATCACTCACAGAGATTTAACTCTGCACCAAACCCCAAAGTAAATGAAATATTTCTGTTGACCAGTGTTGCTACTAATTCTCTGCCTGAATATATAGCTTTGGTTTCTCTCAGAAAACTGCATTCTATATAATTAATCATATACTTAAAACACCATTTTATGTTGCCATGGAAGTTATTTCCCTGTTGTATCAAGCACAAGAAGAAAGCTTCATTTACACAAATAGTTCTGAAATCTAGAAAAATGCTGCATACTATGTATGGTAAACAAAAATATATATGAAAATAATATATCTATTATATGTTTGTCTGAATGAAATTTAATTGAATACATAAAAATATAGAGGACTAAGTTCTCCCCAAATCCAAATAGTTTCAGAGGTAAGTTCTCCAATTACATTAATGTATGATACATGTTTAGGCAATTAGTCTCGATGCCTCTGTTTAGTTTAAAGTGTTTCTTTTCCTTCACAAAATTCTGTTTTTCTTCTAATTAAGGATGTAAGCAGGAAAAAAATGTAAGCTGTATACAATATACGAAATGGAATGTCTCACACTTTCATTTCATTAATTTTGTATCAATAGCATAAAAAGAATTGATAAAAAAAATTGGGAGTTTTACCAAATTACTACTTTTGTTTATTTATTTGTTTTGTGTTTTGTTTTGTTTTTCTTCTGTTTTCTGATACAGGTTACATAGAAATTATATAATTACAAAGGAAGATGGCAGAACTTAGAAATTTCAGATCACTATTGGGAATTTAAGCCTCTCAAAGTAAAATTGTTAGATGTGAATTTTTTTCTGAATATAATTGCAGATGTGATACCACTTAACTGTGGAATAGTTAAAAGTACGGGGGGGGGGGGGGGGGGGAACAGGAAAATTTCCTGTTGTGAGATAAAGACATTTTACAAATTAATAATAACTTAATATATTACATTTAGTAAAGTACAAGCTTTTGAGTTTTGTTGTTCGTTTATTTTCTTTTTTATTGTTTTTGTTTGTTTGTTTGTTTGTTGCTATTAACCATATTGAATAACCATTTAATATCCCTTTGGTCTGTTTGGGTTAGCTGTCCTGATTCTGTCTCCTCCAACCTACTTCTGACCCACCAGCCTGCTTACTGGCGTGACAACAGGACATGCTGAGAAAACTAAAATGCCTTTGTCTCTGTACAACAGTGCTCATCAACAACTGAAACATCAGTGTGTTATTAGTATTGTTTTTCTCCTAAGAACAAAACATAGCATCATACCAGAGTCTATAAAGAAAAACAACTCTATCCTAACTGAAACTAAGACAATGAGGCAGGAGTGAGAGGCAAAACTGCCTATGCAGTTTTTACTACCTATTGAGAGCCAACACTGTCTTATTTCATTGCAGCACTAAAACCAAACAAATTAAAAAAGAAAAAAACATATTTTTAATTTCAAATATTCTACTGTCAGAATACAAAATAATTGCACAAATATAAATTCCTCATAACTCTTTTATTGATACTAAGGACTAAAGTAAGATCCAGAGCACAAAGCCTTCAAAGCAGTTCTAAAACAACATTTTTCCAGAGGCTTCCCTATACTGAAATTCAAATGCTCAAACTGAATGTCTTGTGAGGCCAATGAGACCTTAATTAGTCTGGCTTGTCATTTATTTTGATTAACAGTCATTCACATTAATATTTATAGAAATAAAATATACAAAAATGGTATTCCAACTTCCACAATCATTTTGCTTGTTTTGTTATATGTGATGCTGTTTTCGAAGGTTTAGTTGTGTAACCTATGCCCAATGTTTTTCAAGTTCTTGCACCATTCTCCTGATTCTGAATTGCCACACTAGGAACTTACTGTCACTTAGGTCTTAATGATTCTTCTCTGGCTTTTCTTTTTCTTCCTTTTTTTTTCTTCTTCTTCTTTTTTCTTTTTTCTTTTTTTTTTTCCCTCTCCTTTTTCTTCTTCTTTTTATTTTCCTCTTCTTCTTCTTCTTTCTTTTCTTGTACTCTGCTCAAGATGTGTTTTCACGAATAAAATATTAATGGCTGATCAGCATCCATGGAATTTAGAAAAGTACAAGAAAAGAATTTAGAAAAGGGTACTGCACATTAAGTAATCGCTTTTGATAGAGATGAGTAATTCACATCTTACAGCATTAGAAAAATCAGACACTTCACTTCAAGACAATGTAGACCTCCGTGACAGAGAAGTTAGTTAGAAGATCGATTTCTCATAGCATTTCCTTCCAATATTTTGGGAGTTGTGACTAATAACCAATTAGAGGCAGCTATTATACCTGAGGGGACTTACATCCAGACACAAGTGATACTTGCAATTTAAAACAGTTACAAATAATTTTGATTGATAAGATCAATATCAAGATCATTGAACACTCCTATCTATCTATCTATCTATCTATCTATCTATGCCCTCAAGTAGGTTTTTATTTTTGTTGGTGAGTTCACTATTTTAAAAGATAAAATGATATCTGAATGAGTGTAGTTCAGACAATAAACAATCAAATTTTTAGTTGATCAAAAGTATCTAGCTAGAAATGAAAGATCAGTAACAGACTTTGTATTCATGTTGATTATCTCAGTAACCCTGTGGCTTCCCATTTGTTAAAGAAAGATTATTCTTGTTGTAGATGATATAGGACTGAAACACAGGGAAGGAAAAAAAAAAAAATGGAACTGGCATTTCTCCTAAAACATACTGAGTTCATTCACTCCTCTCCCTTCTGTAAGCATGACTACACACCCACTGGTTCTGGGATGTATTCCAGCTACAATGAATTCAAAGTGACGAATAAGCACAGTTGGATGACTTGTAAGGTGGTTGGCTAAAGAATTAGCAGAGAAAGAAGGAAAAAAAAAATGTGAACACAAGTAATAATCATTCCTTTCCTTTGATTCTATTTCTCTCAATTGATTTTTTTTTTTCTTTTCAGTTACATATATTTTATTATCTTGTGATGAATTATTGCATAAAATATCTCTTCTTCTGAGTTTGTTTGTTTGTTTTTTTTTGGGGGGGGGATGTTATGGACTTCAGAATTCTGACTCAGAATTACGACTCAGAGTCAGCTGTGAGTTCACACTTTTTTTTTTTTTTTTTTTTTTTTCCCCAGGGCTGTGTATGTTCTCATGAACATGATCTTGGAAAGCTTTTGACTCCGTAGTGTCACATTTTTCTCATACTCCATTTATTATTTTTTTTTTTTTAACTTCAAAAACTGTAGAGTATTCTTTGCTGTATTTAATGCAATATTGTTAAGTTTGTAAGAACTTACAGGATTTTTTTAATATTAATGTTTTATTAACATGTCAGACAAAGCAGCTAGCAAAGGTTAATTGAGATTCTGGATATTCAAGAATTGCAGAAAAATCTTTCAATCTTTTCTAGAGATAAGTGGTATAGTATCTGGTTCAAATGACTCGAGTACACATGAAAATGTTTTCTTGTCAAAAACTATTTGGTAATAATAGACTTACAAGAATACTGAAGAACAATCTGGACATCTGAATATTAACTTCAGAACAATTTTAAATGATGTGGAAACACTTCTATTAGGAAAACATTTTTTAAGATTTTATGAAAAGAAGATAGACATGTGCTAATCAGCAAGTGAAGTAAAGGTGAACCACGTCGAAGTAGAAGTCGTTCATAACTAGAGCTAGTTGTGCTAAGCAAGACTATTGATCTACTCATATTTTCAGATATGAGTTCAATTTGAATGCTTTCACCTGCCATATAAGTGATATAATTATGGAATAGCTGATGTGTCTGTGCTGTCAGGATTCTTCTCCTTTTACTGCGTGTTTCACCCATGTAATCTGTCTAGTAGATGGAAGTTTTAGAAATCCCTTAGGAAAAAATAATTTCAGCTTTTCTCTCAGCTATTTTTCAATGGTAGTGATAGAAAAGTTAAATACTGAGATAATATGAAGTAACTTGGCAACTGATCCAGCAGAAAAATATTATCAATTGCTGTGGTTGTTTTTCTAAGATTTAGTTAGTGGAAGTAACAACTACTGTGGAAAATTCAAATCCTAACTTACAAGTTAAGATTTTTAAAAATATGACATACAGGCAATGATGTGTTTCATTTAAAAATAACTCAAATTTGGGGATAAGATGTGTATATTTTACAAAAATATGTCCAAAACCAGAAGTCATGTCCAACTTTATATCTCTGGAGGTAATGAAAGAAATATTGTAGCAAATTCACTCTCAGTCACAGGTAAAACTTTTAGCAATTTTCTTGACATTGAAAAATAAGGAAGGTGTCACTGCAATGTAAAAAAAAAGCTGTTTAAATTTCTAAACGAGAATATGAAAATTGTATAGGAGAAACTTACAAAATGTCTAGTTGCTAAGAAAATTTCATTACGCAGTTAGCCATTTTGAAGACGTGCAGAATTTTTGAACTGAAATGGTATTAATAATAAAAAAGAAACCCTAAGATAATGCACAGTAAAGAGCTACCCTGGCTCCAGTATCAGTGTTTCGCCTGCCGATTGTACTCTTTTCAGTGATCTTCTTTCTCTATACTGCTATCTGTAACAATGTTTAAGAGGGAGTAAATTTTCACTCTTTTGTCTGTGACATCCAAAAGAAGAAATCAGAAAAATTGTCCTCAATAATTAAAAACAAGCAAATAAACAAAAAACAGAAACTAAGGGCACAGACTGTTTCCATAATGATTTCTTTAAGAAACAAACAGATATAAATAAGTAAATAAAAAATCTAAAGAATAGTTATGTTTATGTTTTCACCAGGGCTTGAGATGTGACAAGGACCTATGCTAATTACCCAGTTACATAGTAAAGGACTTTTCTACATATGCAAAATATTTCAGTTCAGTAATTTAATCCGACCTGTAAGATACCAAGAAAAAACTATGTGTATGATAAATACTGAACAAATATATTTATTCATTTATTTACTTATTTGAATGTCCTGATAAAGCAGGAACCAGGTAGTTGTGGCTTATGGCTAAGGTTAAGTCTGAAATTCATTGCACATACCTCAATGCACAAAGCCTGATGTTAGGTCTATTCTGCACATTGATATTTGTGTGGCAATGTGGTGAGACCTTAAATCTTGCTGTGAGATCCCACTCAATTCAATCTATACTTGTCTGATGTGCAAAATCTTATGGAAGATTTTCTCCTAAACAAACTTGTAGAGGGTAGCAGTTTATGTAGACTATGCCACCCTCTATGTTATGTTGCCCAAAGACCCATCCAACCTGGCCTTGAATATCTCCAGTGAGGGGACATCCACAGCTTCCCTAGTGGATGCACTTTTCCAGTGCATCACCAACCTCTCAGTAAAAAATTACCTCCTAACTTCTAATCTAAATTTCCCCTCTTTCAGTTTAATATCATACCCATTTCTGCTTTCACCATCAGATCATATAAAGTCATACTCCATCTTTTTAAGTTGTTCCCTCTAGGTACTCACAGGCTGCAAGGAGGTCTCCTGTAATCTCCTTCTTTACCCCAGACTGAGTTACTGTATTTCCCTCACCCTTTCTTCATAGATGTGCTCTAGCTTTCTGATTATCTTCATGGTCATTCTCTGGACCCACCCTAAAAGCTCAGCATATTCCTTGTGCTGGAGGCCCCAGCTCTGTATGCAGTACTCCAAGTACAGCCTCACAATGACTGAGTAAAGGATGGCAATTCTCTTGCCATTCGCTATTTTAATACAGCCCAGGATACAGGTCCCTTTGTACAGCATCCCTTTCTTCTGTCTTACCAACTGCATCACTTGCTGAGAGTGAACTTAAACCTACTTTATAGGTAACTGATAAAGGGGTTTAAGAGCATGGGCATCAGGATGGACCCTTGAGATATATCATTCATCACCAAATTCTGCTTGGACATGGAGTTGATTATAACACCTTCATTGTGAACATCCAACTAATTTCTTATCTATTGATTAGTCTATCCTTCAAATTAATGTCTCCACTTTAGAGAAAAAAATGTGCTGTGGGATCACATTAAAGGTCTGACAGACATCTAGATAGATGGCATCAGTTAGTCTTCTCTTATTACTGATTCAATCACTCAATTGTAGAAAGTCACCAGACTGGTCAGGCAAGATTTGCCCTTGATGAAGCCACTTTGACTCTGCTGAATCAACTCCTTATGCCTCCAGAAGAATCTTTTCCATGACTTTCTCAGGCAGAAAAGTGAGGCTCACTGGTCTGTAGCTCCCTATGTCTTCCTTTCTGCCCTTAAAGATGGGACTGATATTTTCCTGGAACTTCACCTGACTTTTCAAATATAGCACAGTGTGGATTGACAACTACATCGGCTAGTACTCTTAGGACCCTGAGGTGCTTGTCATTGGGCACCATGTAATTCTATATGTTTGGTCTCACCAAGTGGTATTGAAACTGCACTTCTGCTCTCCCAACCCCCACCTAGTAGTAAATGGAGTTAAATATATTCTACGTATTTCATATATGTCACTGAAGATGGAGGCAAGAACTTGCTGAGTACCTTAGCCTTCTCTTTGTAGTTATCAGTTCTCCCCTCACATTTACAAGAAGTGATACATTCACCTCGTTTTTTCACATCAATTTACACCCATGACACTTGCTTCTGCTCTTAGGCCCTAGGAGGACTTCCAGAATGTGGTGTTTCTCAATATATACTACAAATATAAACAGACAAAGTAAAACATTAGGTCATGTTTATGCCAGCATTCCAAAACCAGGAGAGTCAAATATACCTGATGGATGTTTCTGCATATAGTGTTGTGGAACTGAAGAGAACCAGAAGAGAATGCTAGGACAATTTCTATTTCCTGCCCTGTTTACTAATGTAAGTTATGTACAGCTATACAGAGACCATTTTGTTGTGCTTGGAAAGTAAATATATAATTAGCAGCTCCTGCCTCAGTGTCTGGTTTTTCTATTTTAACTACTTTTGTTATTCTCCTGTATTTTTTCTTTATTTAAGCTAAAATACATAGACATTTCTCTTTATTTGTCCATCTTGATTTACAGTTGGATGACATTTTTACTTCAGTGATTTCCACTGCTTTGCTAACTCCATACTGACAGTAAAACCAAATATTTGGCTTGCGCTTAATCACTTCTCAAATGCATGGCTCCCTTCTGATGTGAAATGTTTGATCTTCCCTGGATTCAATGTTTTCTTTGGATAAAGGAAGTTATCAAGAATGTGATATAAACACAAATATGCAATTGTTCCATTATTTCCTTAGAACATTCTTGTTTCAAAATACAGCAGTTAATTTTGAGATCACATTATCAGTACAGGAGAAAGGAAAAGCCGGAAACGTCAGTCGGCTTTGTAGTGTAGTTGGAAACCTGGAAACCTGTTCCAAATATTTTGTGATGTTTTTTTTAATAGACATACATATTTTAAAAACAATCTGAGTAGTTCTTACCTATCTTTCAACATGTGGAAAATTTTGGTGTATCTGCTCTTATTTAAAAAAAAAAAAAAAAAAAAAAAAAGTGCTTAATAATATTGGATAAAAGCTATGATTAAGTGTGATTACCTTCTTTATGTCACTTCTGAAAGACTTTTTTGTCTCTTTTCCTTTCACTAATATCTTTGGGTAGAAAACATACAAGTACGTATACATTTTATTTTGACTGAATGACATATTATTGACATCATACTTTACATACCTGTCCATATTTTATGCCATATTTGTATGGGAACTGCTGAATCACGGTCTGAACCTCTGATTGACCACCTGAGGTGAGCAATGAGTCAGCGCTGGGAGCACAGGTGAAGGCAATTCGCCTGTGCTACTGGAAGGGATGGAGCCTGGCTCCACCTCTCCTGGACCCCATTTAAGAGCTGACTACCACTAAGGAAGGATCAATTTTTTGGAGATTGCTCCTCTTGAAGGTGTTTCAGTAAGCCTGGGATGAGGGTAAGTTGTTTTTTTTTTGTTGTTGTTGTTGTTGTTGTTGTTGTTGTTGTTTTGTGTGTGTGTGTGTGTGTGATAGCCTGTTTAGTCTAACTTTCTTGTATCTAATTTTCTTGTATATTTGTTAATTATAACATCTGTATATTCATTGTTTATATGCATATAAAAAAAAAGCAAAAGCTGAAGAGACTGCAGTTTTATTTGAAAAAGAGAAATTAAAATACAAGGTAGAGAGGTATACTATTTATTATATCTTCTGTGTGAGTCTTTTTCTGCAGAGTGAGATGAATTTGGGAAGTCTGAAAGCAGAACTGTACTCTTTAATTGGTTGATAATCAGGATGACAGAAATTCTATCTTCTTAATATTCTGATTTATTAGATAATGAAGTTGTATAAACTTCAATTAATTTGAATATGCATGTTCATGTATATTTACATAGAAATACTCTTCCTACTTTCTTCATACTTGCTTTCTTCCAGGATGCTTCAGAATTCTGGAGCACATTGCACTGCATTCTTTCTAGTCTCCTATATCTCTTCATTTTCCCAAAGGATGTGAGGAGGGTGAAATACAAGACATACGGCATTCAAATCGAAGTGATGATCCAGACTTGAGGATAGTGTACATGGTGTCAATAAATGGGGTACAGTTATGCCTAAATTAAAGGATCTTCATATAGTGATTACAGTGGCTTCGATTTACGTTTAGGCTGTACCAGGTACTCATCCAGTCTATGAAAGCATCAATATCCTACTTTACCTAGTGGTATCTGAAACAATTTTGAAATATCTTTTCCAACAAAGTGATTCTCTGCAGTTTGTTTTGAGAAATGAACACCTGGTTTATGCCCCATTGCCAGCTCTCCATGACCCTGTAGCAGAAGAAGCTATAATTTCTGTTTTTATAATTTGCATTTTGGAGTCTATATAGATGTGATGATTTCAACAAGTAACTAAAAGGCAGAGGAAATTGTGTGAAATGGTGGCCTGCTGTAGAGGTTTCAGTTGTGCAGAGAAAAAAGCTCTGAATGTGCCTCAGTGTCAGTAAGTTTAAGACTGTTCATTCCTACTTGAACTCTGACTTTTTCCTATATTTCCCTGAAAAATACCTTTAAAACTTAGCACATATTTAGCTGTGAACCTTCTGAAGTAATGTGATAGACAACTGTAATCTAACGTAGCTACTCATAATGTCCAGAAGCAGATTGCCAGGACTGAACAAGATTTTTTTCCGGCTTTAGTTAAAGCTAAAAATTAGTCTCAAAAAAAGAAAGTATAACCTAAATTTGACTGCTGAAATCTAACTGAATATCTGGTATTTCCACTATATCTTGATAAACCTGAACATTGAGGAGGAGGAAATACATGGAGGCAGACTAGATCAGGAAGATTTCAGGTAATATCAGCTTGCCTGCTGTAAAACACTCAGTAACCACTAACATTTGACATACTTCCTGCTGGGTTAAGCAATGAATAAAATATTAGTTAGTGTTTTAATCATGTGAATAAGCTCAAAATACATTCAATTTTTAAGATCTCCTTTGACTACTGGTACAAAAGTGTCTTAACACTGAAGTGTTAAGTATTTGTTCTAATTAAAAAAAAAAAAAATGTTTACTAATTAGTGTTCAAATTAAGTACTCAAATTCAAAGATCATACTTCTCTTAGCTTGAACTTGGCAATTGAAATTAATTGATAAATGCAACATTCTGATATGCAAGAAGTTTTCCTAAATTGTATTGTATGCATGAACAAGATAAATAAGCTGTGAAAGACAAGAACAAATAAAATATAAGGAAGACGAGACGCATCCCCTCATTCAAATCAATTCCTTTCTAAATAGTTGTAAAATTATATTACTGTCTGTGACTGGCTTTGTGATTTTCTATATAAAAACGTAAGTCAAAATATGTAAGATGCTTATTTCTAAAAATAATATGCTGTTGAAGTGAATGCATTGGTAACAGTTTATCAGAGTGATAACTTATTTTTTTCTTCAGTCTTTTTGATTACATTTTATGATGTAGAAGGTATTTCTAAATTAATGAAATTACTCATTTTTTTGAAAATACTATTATTTTAAGAATTATTTACACCATGAGATGTTGTCCAGAATGTTATAAATATTTCTACTCTTCTCATGTTCATAACGTGCTCTTGCTATGAGTTCTCCGTTCTTAGGTTATAGCTTTAGAGGAATTTCAACTATGTGCCTATTTCTTTTTGCTACTTTCCTCTTCAGAGTCATAGGAAGTGAATTATCATGAACCATCACTGAGATAATTGTACAAGTGTTTGAAAATCAAAATTAACTTCTATTTTCTTTCCTCTTATAATCATACCCAATGTTATTGTTGATGAGAAAAATATGGATTTTCATGTTACACAATCATATTTTTACACAGAAAAGCATTTAATAGCATAGCTTTCATAAATCATACTGCATGTATTTGTCTTTCTTTTGTACCACTCAAGACATTTCATACTTGAAACTGAAATGAAAAGACAAAAATGTGTATTATTTACTGTGAGGATGGTCCTTGTGAGCACAGGAGAGAGCAAAAACAAAGTTAGGAACCCCATGAGTTTAGTGGGGAGAAATAAAAAGTTTTGAAATAAGGTTTTGGTTTGCCAGCACCTTATGGATAGAGAACAAGGAGGCTGTTTTTTTTAGTGGTCTCCATGAGAAGATTGCAGGGTATCAAACATCTATCTTAATTCTGATAGGTACAAATGCAAGTTACTTTATTCCAATTTCAAAGTCATGAATCCATTTGTATGTATCAATTAGTCAATTTTGTATTCTGTGTTCTTCAATATCTCAATATCCTGCAAAATCTCTATTTTTCAGGTAACAGCTATTCATTTATTTAGCAGCGTAGGACTGAAATATCAGTGCTGATTACACTTGACTGATTTTTTTCTATCACTTATTTTCCAAATATAACGAAGCCTTGATGTATGATATTCTTGCTTCATAGTATCAGTATGATGGTTATTATTCCCAAACAAGCCACATTAAGTTATGTTTTGTTTATACTTTTTTTTTTTTGAAATGAAACAGTAATAATAAATAAAATATTTAGAATACCCAGAACTCAGACTGAAGGGACTCAAATATTTATGCAGACTTTTTGTTTCTTTTTTGGAGAATAAATGAATTCAAATATTAAATACTTGGATATTTAAAATGTATTTTAGAATTTAAAAATTATGAGGAAAAATTAGAATTCATAGAAATGTAGAAAATAGTTAATCTTTTATAAGAGTTTATACTTACGAGGGTACTTAAATGGCTTTAGTTTACTAGATAAAATTTGAATGAGAAACTGGAAGTTAAGCAGGAGGTGGAAGGTCTTCAGACTTATACTGACTGGAAAAGGGTCAGGAAGCTTTATCACTGCCAGGAGGATTTCTCACTCAGCAGAAAGGCCTTCTGTTGTGAATCTTAAAACAAGAAGAAGGGTTCATTTTCAGACCACATTAAATTAATAGGGGGGAAAAAAAAAACACACAAAAAACAACCCAATGAAACAATTCTTTTGATAGCATGGCTTTTATAGTTAAGTACAGCAGGAATACAGCTGGGGCTGTTTTAGTAGTGTCTGAACCAGCTTGCATGGCTTTGCATGCTGCCTCTTTAGCAAGCAAGGCTGAAACTCTCTCTAGAAGACTCAACCACTGCAAGACCTTTCTGTATAGCATTTTTCTGCTTTACTTTCAGTGATGGAAAAGAAGACCTGTCTAGTTGATGAACTCAGACTAAAGCATATCCTTTTCATTCCACATCTCTAATGCTTTGTTCTAGTTTTGGTTGATGGAGTTGTGACAACCATGACATTACTGGTCTGTTGCCCATTATACACCTTCACACTGTTGCAAGCAAAATAGTTTTGGCTCATGGAATTTTACTTTAATTTAGTTTGAAGTAACATAAATATTTGATGAGTAATTCATATGTTGAGAGCAGAATAATAGTAAAAAAAAATAAAAATAAAATTAGGGAAGCAATTTTCCTCTGTCCCCCAGGATCAGTTTCAGTCCCTAACCTGACCCAAGTTACCCAAGGAGTGCAGTCCCTCAGAGCTGTCCTTTCCACTGTGTGAATCATCAATGGATATTGGTCTTTTCTTAGGAGGAGGAGCTGCCTCCTAACCGTGTGTCTACAGCAATGACCAATGACTCCTTCCTTCCAGGCGTATCTCCTCTTGTCCATGTTTTGTTTTTTTACTCATCCACTGTGTTCAGCTTTCACTACACCTCCTCCCCCCCCTCCCCCCCCCCCCCCCCGCACACACATCTGGAACAATGCAGAACATTTCATGGCCTCCCCTGCGTGAGTCAGTTAATACAATATCTCTTTCAACATTAAAAAAAAAAGTATATGCCACAAATATATGAAATTATTATTAAAGCTACAGTATGGTTAACTGAAAAAGTAACATGGAACTACTCATAGTTAAAGAACATCTTACACTAAACTGAGATGAGTGACTGTTTTTAAGATTACATGCTGGAAAATGTGTACAATCACTTTCTTTTGCTGCAGGGTTGATGTCTTATTAATAAGAAAGAACAAACAAACTTGCCTTTTAAGCTACATAAGAAGGTGCCTAGAGCTCAAGAGTACAACACTTCCTTTTGTACTTAAAATTACGAGCATAACAATAACAGTTTTTAGAGCATTATTCAGCTACATTTCTGTGGTATGCTTTTATACCTTCACCTCTCCATTAATGCAGAAAAAGACTTTGGAAGAACTACACCTCCCTCTGAGTAGGCTAAAATTCTGTTAAGTATTTAGGGTTCTTTTCTCTTCTACAGAAGTCATGCACAGGAGAATATTTCATGTGGATGTATGGAGGTTTACACAAAGCACTAATAGAAACATAAATAGTTATGTGCCAACTCTCTTAACGTTTTAAACCAGTGCAGAATAAACATTCATGTCAAACACCAAGGGAGCTGCATCTAGATTCAATAAAATCTGAAGTAAATGTTTTCCATAGTCACAGTTTGATTTAGATTAATTTGAATAATGTTTTTGAATCTTGCTGTGTAAGTTTAAACTCAGCTTGCCATTTGAAAGTCAAAATACCCTGGCCATAACCAATGCTTATAGTTCCAAGTCAGAGCTACAGCAGTTTGCATATAATTTACTTTGTAAGGGTCTGTTGGCTGTGGGTTCCTGCTTGCTAGATTAGCTGGATCGTTTTACTTAAAACTAATTTTGGCCTTTATTTTTAACTGGACCAGTTCACATGGTGAAAAGGCGATTAAAAATGAGAAATTGTAAGAGTAGATCTTTTTTAGGGAGTCAAAAAAACTTCACACTTCTAGTTTCTGAGAAACAGTGTCACCTCTAATAAGATAAAATGATTGATGCCATGTAGGGATTTCAAGAATTGCCAAAGCCAGCTTTGCAGTTTTCAGAAAAGGAGAGATCTCCCCTGCCACTTGACACTTTCTATCCTGTAAGTATTGTTTCTCTAAAGGAGAAACAGATTAAATTCCAGCTGCTGTCAGTTCTTAGCCAGGCCTGTTGAAGAATGTGGCTTTTGAAAAGTTGTATCAATACTTTCCTTTCATTATTACTAAAGCAGGCTTAACTGTCTTTGATGCTTACCAGCATCATTACAGTTTTCTAAAAACAGTGAATAGTAGGCTTTATTTAAGGTCATGTTGAAATTCTGAGTTAGAATTTGAAATGAATTGGAGGACTGGATTGTTCATTGTTTGTAATACCATCCTTTTTTTTGCTGTTCATATTGAAGCCAAGTGGAAGAATGGCTTCAGTTTGCTTTCACAAACATAGTCCAAGTTATTAACCTGTACCTTTAGTTTTCATAGGGTGAAAGTTAGCTCAAACCATCAGTCTTTCATCTGCCTGAAGGTTCAGTTTTCCTTGAGTAAATAAATAATGGGAAAGAGAAAGCCAGTAAATCAGTAATACACCTGATGCTTTGGCAGGTAGTGTACAACACTTATACATGAACTTTTGTGATATCCAACTAATCAGTGTATCACACATTTTCCTATGTTTAATAATAACTATGGTAAGTTATTCTAAACACTGAAAATGTATGAACATGGAGAGTTTCACTCAAGTTTGCACACATTCTTTTAGGAAATTCATCTAACAAAGGGAATATATTCATAGAAAATAACGAAGAACGTAATCATTCACACCTGTGCCACTTTTACAGCTTTGCAACTCCGTCATAAATCAGTGTACCGTTTTGGCTGCTCTGTATATGTTAACTAACTAACCAATAAATAACTACAGTAGCAGGAAAGCCCACAGAACTATAACAATAAACCTGTTACTGTAAGTTGTTTTCTGTGTTCCCTCCTGACTGTTTTGCTGAAATAGTTCAGAATGGAAATGTGTTTCTATTCACAGTACACAAAAGCTTGTGTGTTTGTTTGTTTTTCGGTAAATGCTTTTGTGCAATTCTAACCCATGATGTGAAATGAAGCCTCCCTGAAAAGGCTATACTGAAAAACCACTATCAGGTCTCCCCAGAGCTTTCTCTTCTCCAGGCTAAACAGACTCCACTATCTCAGCCTGTCTGTGTAGGAGAGATGTTGTATCCCTTTGATCGTTTTTACGTCCCTCCTCTAGACATGCTGAAACAAGTCTCCGTCTCTCCTGAACTGAGCACTTTGCACCTGGCCACTGTACTACAGATGAGTTCTCACCAGTACAGAATAGAGGGGCAAGATCACCTCCCTCAACCTGCTGGTCATGCTTCTTTTCATGCAGCCCAGGATGTGGTTGACTTTCTGGCTCCTATTTGGCTTGCAATCCATCAGTATTCTCAAGTCCTTTTTGGCAGGGCTATGCTCAATGCTTTCATCTTCCAACTTGTATTGGTAGTGGGGGTTGCCTCCACAGAGGTGTGAGGCCATGCACTTGAATTTGCTGAACCCCATGAGGTTCTTGTAGGTCTGCAGCTCAAGCCTGTCTAGGTTTCTCTGGATGGCTTCTCATTCCTCATGCATGTCAACTGCACCTCACAGCTTGGTTTAATCTGCATACTTGCTGAAGTTGTACTCAATTCCACTGCTAGTGTCTTTGAATAAGATTTTAAACAGCAGTAGTTCCAATACATATCCCTCGGAGGCACCACTCATCACTGATCTCCATCCAGATATTAAGCCATTCACCAGCACTTTCTGGGTACAATCTCATTCTTTGAACAGTGCAGCCACCAAATCCATATCTTTCCAACTTGGAGAGAAGGATATTGTGGGAGACCATTAACTGCTGTCAATACAGATGATGTCAGTGGCTCTTTCCTCGTCCATTGTCAAAGTTACGCTATCGTAGGCTACTATGTTTGTCAAGACTTGCCCTTGCTGAAGCTATACTGGTTATCCTGTGTCATGTCCCCCTCTTTCATGCGTCTTAGCATTGATTCCAGGAGAATATGTTGCATGATCTTTCCTGGCACAGAGTTGAGGCTGTCGGGTCAGTAGTTCCTCAGGTCATCCTTTCTGCCCTACTTAAAAATGGATGTGATGTTGCCTTTTTTTCTGGTCACTAGGGACTTCACCTAACTTCACCTAATTTTCAAATATCATTGAGATGTCAATACACGTGTAAGCACACAAAGTAGGTAGAAAGGTTTTTTTTTTTTTTTTTTTTTTTTTTTTTGTCTATAATGTAGTAACAGATATCTTCCAAATAAATGAAGAAAGTAGAAATGTTGTTTTAAAAATATCTTAGTTTTAGATAGTTCAACCCTAAGACTAAACACTCAAAAAGGTCTTGTTGTGAAGAAAGAAATGACAGGTTATCTTCAGTGGAGTCTTGAGACTCTAAAAATAATGATTAAAAAAAAAAATAAAATCTTGAGGTTGTGTGGGTTGAAAAGAAAATTAGAGTTGATATTTGTGCAAGTGGATTACCTTGTTAGAGTGTTAATTTTCATGTTTTCAGATTCCCTACTAATATAGAGCAAGATCCTGGCTAGATCACTTATGATCTGTCTAAAGTGGGAAGAAGCACCTGAAGCCTGAGAAATAAAATGATTTCTTATTTCTTAGGACATTTCTGGTAGATGAAAATTAGTAGATGATTCTTTAATTTCAAACTTTTCATAAAACATGAAATATTTACTTATCAGAGTTGCAAGCCATAGATGGCTATGTGGTGTTTTCTGGTGTTTGTCAGTTTACTGGTACTTGGGTTCATTGCTACTATTTTGGACACGAGTGGAGTTCAGTACCAGGAAATCATTTGTCCATGCAGCTTAGGTTCTCCTAAAAGACAAGAATTTTTTTTTTAACTTTCTTTTAAACTATTTGGATTAGCATAATGTAAAATTCTGAACCAAACAAGAAAGTCATTGGAAAACTTTCAACAGTCTTGAGACATTAGTGAATAGATCACAAGCACTGTAAAATGTTGTTGCTCAATTTCAGCCCTGTACAATTTCAGATCTCATAATGAACTTGGTTTCATTTATGTTCATTTTTAATATATGTTCCTATTTCTTATATAAAGCATTGAGCATGTGTGATTGTGTTCAAAAAAACCTTAGAAAATAGACATAAAAGAATCAGAACTCAAGCAAAATCAAAATAAATGAGCAAATGGTTCCCTTGTGCTGACAAATATTTTTCACTTAATGGTAGTTATAAATGTCCCAAATACTTTAAATATATTTTTATAAAATCTTTATATGCTTACTCTCTTTGTCTTAAAGTTTACTGTTTTTAGAAATCATTCTCTCAACACAATTCATTACATACCTGGATGTGGGACATCTGGTCTACTTTCAGTAGTAACTGACAACTTCCTCATCATTACTAACAAAACAAGAAAAGGAGACTATATGAGGAAAGTGAAATATGGAAAACAGCATTGCAAAGCTATTTAGTTTGTTCTTTATGAGATACTTATGTGTATTTCAAAGATTGTGTTCATAACTGGACAGAAATTTCCTGTATGCCTATCTAATTTACTTTATTTTAGAAATTTCATGAAACTGTTAATGATTTTATTTTCTTCCTATTAACTGTTCAGTTATTCACCTCCAAATCTTTTTGTACTTTGAAATCTGTGTAAATGAAGATGCTTTCATAAACTAGGTCACTTCATTGAGAAAGACAATAGAAACATGTATATTTTTCATTATTTAGTTTTAACAACATAAATTATGCACTGGTATATAAAAATTACAACTATGCAACACTAGCTATTTAAAAAAATATATTATCTCAATAATGTTACTCCATAATTCATTTCAGCCTAAACAGGGGAAAATGTGATTGTTTTAGCACTCTGGGGGGTAAAAATATGTAACTGAATAATGCGATCTAGAGATCCATCTTTCTTCAATTTAGAGATAAGAATGTGATGTGACACACCTCGTGATCCTTGAGATTGCAAACTCAACCAGAACCAGGTTGCTAACCAGGTTGCTGGTTAAGTGGTCTTAACCACTTAAATGAGCTCATCAACATGGTGAGCACCAGGTCCATTAACACTTCCCTTGTGGTTGGTTTGTCTAATATCTGGACCAGCAGGTTATTCTCTGAGCATTTTAGGAATCTTCTGGATTTTTTACAGCCCACCATGTTGCTTTCCCAACAGATATCCAGATGGCTGAATTTCCTCATGAGAATGAGAGCTCACAAGCACAATGCTTCTTGTAGATGAAGAAAGAATGCCTCATCATAAGGTTCCTGTTGATCAGGTGGCCTGTATTAGAACCCAAACACTACATATCCTTCATTGATCCGGCCCACAATTTCTACCCTTTCTGGAAATATTACTTGTATTAGTCAGAAAAAAAAAAAAAAAAAAAAAAAAAAAACAAGAAAAAACAAAAAAAAAAAACCCACATTATTTATGTCCAAGTACTTCTTTATTGTAAAGTTGACACCCTATATAAAAAGAAAATACAGAACTGTTGGAGAGAATCCAGAGGAAGGCTACAAAGATGAGTTGAGGGCTAAAACAACTCTACTAAGAGTTGTTATTCAGTTTGGATAAGAGAAGGCTCTGGGGAAACCTCACTGTTGCCTTCCAATAATCAAAAGGAGCTTATAAACAGGAGTGAAGCTAACTTTTTATGCAGTCTGATAGTGATAAGACAAAGGAGATTGAGTTTAAAATTAAAAATGCTTCTAGTTTTTTTTAATGTTATGAATGATGATGTTTCCCAATTGCAAAGCCAAGTCCAATACAGAGAGGTACAAGTATTGATTCTGCAATTTCAGTATAAGTAGACACACACACAGAAGAAGAATTTGTTTTATCAGTGTTAATAAATCAGACATTTGTTTCTAGCTCAGTCTATTGTTTGTCATATACAATAGGCAGAATATAATGACTTAAATATATGATGCTTTATTTGCTTGCCATTGTTAGTTACGGAACAGTTATAACAAGCTATATGGGACCTTGCAATAATGGGGCAACAATTGTTTTGGAAATTAATTTGTTGAATGGGAAATGTTTACTATTTGTCTGCCAAGCAATAGTGATGAGACTGAACTCAGAACTGCCCTTGAAAATCCATGGTGTATGAGGATATATTCATAACAAATTTATTCCATATAGTGCTAACAGGCAATAAATAAATAAATAAATAAATGTTTTTCTTAGTGTAAAAAGTGGTGTAAATTTTTATTTCCTTTCCTTATTTTATTTAATCTCTCACATATAATTTGCAGTAACTCACTGAGGTCTTGAGTTATCACAGAATTTAAGCGCGTTGCATTTTTAGCACTTTGAATACAACAGTGCATATTTAGGCTGTAGATTCTTTTAGATGCTACTGAGTGCTATATTTTGCTTTTGCCATGCAACATTCTAATCTTCTTGACTCTTTAAATCAGTCATTAATTCTGGTTTCTGAGAGATTAATTTCTTTCTCATAGATGATTAGTGATCAGTGATAAAAAATCTCAGTCATACTTCTCTCATTCACTGTATTAAAAATTCAAATTAGTAGATTGAACAAATAATATCAAAAATTTGCAGTTTTGCTTTCTGAACATCTAATTTACATAGTTTTTAATTGCTAAGTAAAAATGCTGAGTCAATTAGTGAAATATTCTTTAATACTTCTAATGTTATGACAAGTATGTATGCTTTCATTTAATCTAGTTTCTTGGATTTTTTTCTTGAGAAAATGTTAAACTGATATCTTTATAGGAAATTGTTTTTAACAGTAGGATGTTAGGCTGGTAATATCTATTAATACATTACATGGTATTCAGAGAGGTAACAACAAGAAAATTGTTGCTTCCTGAGAGGTGACAGTTGCTTTTGACTTGCCATGATACAAATATGTAGATATATAAACAAACAGAAAAATGAGCATTGGTTCCATCTGTACTAGTTTTGGGAAATCTAGAATTGGAAATAAAGTTAGGCATTCCACCTACTGTTTTTCAATAACTGCTTACAATTCAGTACTGACTTTAGTAGAACTATCTTCTTTAAGACAACCTAAAGGTTCTATTCAACAGGAAGCCAAATAATCCACATCTACTAATTATCAAAGTGATGTAAGAGATAGTCTGTGAATATATAAATATATATCAGTACATACCTAACTGTACATTTCAAAATCTTTATAGTCGTATATATTTTCCTAACTAAAATCTCCTTTATCAGATTAGATGTACTCATAACATGTAGAGGAAGGAGGATAATATAGTCATGAGTCTGTTCTCCATTCTTTGACAGGTGATGTCAATCATAAATTTGAACAATATAAAGTTTTCTACTAGGGACATGCACAACCTACTCTTTTGGGTACTAGTTGAATAAAAGAAAAATAAAATAAAAACAGCATCCTTACAAGCAAGGACACTGAACATCTCAGTAGCATGCATTGGCAGCAAAAGCAGGTAGTTAGCTATGTAGTGTATTACCAAGACTTCAGCCAACAGAGTAAGGAAAAAGTACTCCATCTCATCTGCAGATGCACTTGAGACTGCATTTGGAAGACTGTTCTTTTTTTTTTTTTTTTTTTTTTCTCCATAGTATAAGAATGTCATTGGAAATTTAAATAATTGAGCAAGTCTAGTGGAGATCCACATCAAAAATTTGGGATCTTTTACTTGAAGAAAAACTGAGGTAATCTTTTTTTTTTTTTTTTTTTTTTTTTTTTTTTTTTTTCAGTCTAAAGGAAGACTTTACTGAGGTATAAAATTGCCAAAGGGATTGTATGAAAAGAAAAAAAAACAACAACAACAACAACAACAAAAAAACAGTTCTCAGAATTGCCTAATGACACAATAAAACATGACTGACAGAAGTTAGAAAGGAAACTCTGAGATAACCTCGATTAGATAGATAACAGCTCCTCCCCACTCATCCACCTTCTCAATGTCAAACACTGGATCAGTTTCCCCAGAGAGGCCATGATATCTCAAAATCCACATCACTGGATACTTTCGAAAACCAACTGGAAAAGGTTCTGAATGTAGATAAATATATAGGATGGGCCTGATTTCTGAATGATTTCAGATTAGAAGACCATTATAGGTCCCTCCTGAATTAAGTTACTTGTATATTTAAGATAATTATATATCTCCTGCATTACAAAAGTAGCATGAAGATTCCAGTAAGTTCTGGGTCGCAACTAAATAAGACAGACTTTGTTTTCACATAGCCACAGGATTTCAAGAGCTTTTATGTTTATGGGGAAATGATCATAAGTGTGTGGGATAATCTAAAAAGTGCTCCAGAAATGTTTTGAAAGGTTTCTTTGTAAGTACTATCAAATCAGATAAGACAAAGCATATTCTTTGTGAGAACGAAATTTCTGAGCATGTGTCTGAGTATGGTCTTTTTTGCCTTGTTTCTTTTTTATTTTGGGGTGATGGTGGAGAATACTGTGACTAGGACAAACAAATCTCAATGACTATATCAAAAAATTCAAACTGATATAATATGGACAAAGATGCTGCACTAAAAACATATAAGATTTCAGATTATAATTTTTTTTTTTAAGAGATATGTGAATGCATAAAAATATTTGATATCTTCTGTAGAAATGGAGATATGCTAAAAACACCTAACTATGTTTTAAAGCTTCACAGTGAAGTTTTAATGAAGTTTTAACTACATTTTAAAGGTTACTAGTTAACTGAATTATAATATTAGAAAACAATAACAGAAATGGCAATCTCCTTGTGGTTTGAAATGTTGCTGTGTTTAATAATTTTAAAAGTATTTGTTCAGATGATAAATTCTTTAGATCAGAACTGATAATTTGATTGTACATGGAAAAGCAGTTGCAAGTCAACCAGGAGTGTTGATTTATGCTTTGTGTATGACATGAATATATGACAGTCATTTTTCAAAAAATGAGTGGCGCTCTTGAGTCAAGTTAATCTCTCCAGCTTGCAGAATTTACAGTAGAAACCTTTAAGTTTTATGTAACTTTTCAAAAATGTTTCAAAGAAAATTTTGCACCTCAACCTTGGATTGGAAATTTCTTTCATGGATTCAAAATAATGAGCTTCTTGTCCAGAAGCTGGTCAGAATACTTGTCTTTAAATGATGTTCTAATTATTTCCTCATTATGTAGAAAAGGTTCCTTTGAGAGTTTGCCACCAACTAAAGCAAGAATTATTTTCTTGTTGAACATAACAGGGAAGAAAATTTCCATTAATAACTCTGTCCTGGTTATGAAAAATGACGTAAGCTAGACCACACCAAACTGATGGTAGGCAATGGCATTTCTGAATGGATCTCATAGTCTGACATTACTTAGACACAACAGAAGAGACAAAAACATTAAGACCTCTGGGACATTTTTTAGGAGGCTGTAAGACTAAAATGATCTAGAATATCTAGATTTTAGGGCAAAAATGTAGTAACCTGTTTCTTAATTGTAATTCTAGTTTTGCATATGCCTTCCAATCACTCTGTTTCAACACAATACAATTCTCTTCATACACATTTCCTTGGGATTATCATGAGAACTGTTATTAGTTAAGTACTGTCCCTCAATATCAATACTTCCTCACTGTCAGCCTCCGTTGTTATCAATTATCTGCATTTCATTCACATGGAGAACAAAAACTAGCTAGAAGGCTAAGGCATTAAAAGTTCTACTCCATGAAATTTCAAAGGTAGCACTGAATGAGACTGAAGGGAATAATTGGTTTTCTGATCCAAATTCAGGGCCACATTTAAGGGTCAGACATGGATTATCTCGCATACCAACAAAAAAAGATAAAGGCAAAATAAGCTACTTCTGGTTTCCTCCTTGACATTCTCAGATTAGTGCAGTACTGGCGTTCTGATCTATATTTTGCCCAATACCAAAAATGTCCAGTTTATTTTTTTTCCCCTGAACTCAAGAGTTTTAGAAAAATGTTTTATCTTTTAGGTCTCTTTTTATGTAACACAATAATATATCTTTTCTATGTATAATTTTCTAAAGTAATGACAGCTTGTCTTAGAGTATCTTCAGTTGACAAGCTTTTGATTGTGTATAGGGTACATTCTGAAAGACTGTTAAACTTGTAATTATGTTTGGACACATGTCTAGTTGTAGTTATATTAGAATAGTGTGTTACAGTTGCAGTTATATTAGAATAATGTGTTACCTGCGCTGTTGGAAAAACAAGAGGAAAGAAACAAAAGTAAAGAAAAAATTCTTTACTCTTTCAAACTTCTTCACACTAACTCATCAGTATCATCTTTTCATTTTTACTAATATTTGATTTTTGTTAGACTATGAATACACAATTCTTGTGAAAGAATTTCCTTCTTTTGCTACTATATTTAATTTCCTAATCTCCTCCCTGGTCTTGATTCTGGTTGTGTCTCTGATGCTAATAGCAAATTTCTCTACCTTCATATTCTTAAGTATTAAAGCATGTCTGAAATAATTTTTTGATAGATAATATCACAGAACAGAATATGATTCACTAGATGAGCAACTGCTAATTTATAACATATCCAGGACTTTGCAAACTTTGTTCTAGGACTTCTGGAATGAATTATATTTCTTATATTCTTTTCCTTTTCACGTCTGCTCTGAAAAGTTCTAATGAACTGACACATGCATGATCATTAGCTTTCTGTACTCCTTCTGAGTCACATTTTCATGTTCTGCCGCTATTAAAATTAATTCATGTTTCTGTTAATTTTCTTGTAATGTAAAACCATCAGTAATTACCATAACATAGTTACAAAGTTAAAATTTTCTTTTACTGTTAACAAGAATTGCTGTACTTAACAGTTTTAATTCTGTCTTCTGTTTAAACATAAGAACTCCTTTACTGTGCAAAGAGAATGTTTGATTTCACCTATTTTAATTCTTTCTTGATTGCAGACAGAGTAGACATTAAAAATTAAGGTAAACAAGGAATGATAAATAACAGACTTAATGTCACAAGCTTTTTGACTGATGCATTCTTCCAGTTATGGCCATCAATGATTTAAATATTTCTCAAAGTAGAGATTATACCTAACCTCTGTTTTTAATAGATAACAAAGGCTTCTTCTGTCTGAATTTCCGTAATCCTTTTAAAAACCTATTTACAGTTCTAACATTCGCAACATTTGGCAGCCGTGAGCTCCACACTGTAATTATACATCAGACACAGGTTTACCAACTTTGTTTGCTCTAAATTTCTTGCTTGATAATTTCAGTCATCCTTTTTTTTTTTTTTTCTTTCATGTGACAGAGTAAGAGTACATAATCATTTTTCTATTCCGTTTCAACGTTACTTTTTTTTTTTTTTTTTTTTTTTTTTTTTTCCCCAGAATTCTCATACCCTTCACTACCTGTTTCTTTTCCTGAGATCTTCAGAATACGGTTGTACACTGTTCCCTGTCATTGTTTATTCTTTTTGTTTATCCGCTTCTAATCAAAAGGATTTATTAACACTGAATTGTCTCTTCTGTTCTATCATCTATCATTATGAAATACTTTTGCATTTAGCACTCATATTTAAATCTCACATTTTAATAGATGGGTTTACATAGCAAGTTTTTGGCAGAATGGGGCTGTGAGAAAAGAGACTGATTCCTGAAGGAATCCACCACTAACCAGAGATGAGCCAGGGAGTGATGCTGGTTTTATCTCTGGAAGACTAGATCTAAGAAATTAAAAACTACTGTGGTGCAGCAGCTAGGAGATAGGAGTGAGAAAATGTAGAGAAAAAGAGTCCTGCAGTCACCAAGATTAGTGAAGGGGGGAGGGAGGAGGTGCTCCAAGCACTACAGTAGAAGTTCTCTTGCAGCTCATGAACAAAATCATGAAGAACTAAAATCAGTCAGAAGCTGATGTGGAATTAGTTCAGGAAGGACAGCATACCATGAGAGGGATCCTACACTGAGCAAAGGAATCACAGAATCATAGAATGGCCTGAGTTGAAAAGGGCCATAATGATCATCTAGTTTCAACCCCCCTGCTGTGTGCAGGGTTTCCAACCACTACACCAGGCTGCCCAGAGCCACATCCAGCCTGGCCTTGAATGCCTTCAGGGAATGGGGCATCCACAACCTTTCTGGGCAACCTGCTCCAGTGTGTCACCACCCTCTGAGTGAAAACCATTCTCCTGATATCTAACCTAAATCTGCCCTGTCTTATTTAAAAACCATTCCCCCTTGTCCTATCACTATCAATTTGTGTAAACAACCATTACATGGAAAAGAATGTCCATGAAAGAGTGGCAGAGATAACATGCTATGGGCTGAGTGCAACCACTATTTCCTGTTTCTCTGTGCATTTTGAGGGAAAAAGGGAGAGAGTGGATGCAGGGGAGAGTTTTTAGTTGGCTTTTAGTTTCTCACTTCTCTAGTCTATTTGTTAAATTGCATTAAAATACATTAATCTCCCTTATGCTGAGTATGTTTTGCCCATGGCAGTAACTGAAGAATGATCTCCCTGTCTTTATCTCAGCCTATGAGCCATTTATTTTTTTTCATATTTTCTCTTTTTTTTTTTTTTCATTTTCTTTTCTTCTCTTTTCTTTTCTTTTGAAAAGAGATTGAAAGAACAGTTTGATGGATCTTAGCTGCCTATCACTGTAAAACTACTTCAAGCAATCACAATTTTTTTTATGAAATATACACAATTTCCCCCTGAGAATTCATTATTATTTTCAGTCTTCTATGAATGTAGTAATTATGAGTTTTAGCAGACATTTTGGTGGGGTCCAGGACTGATAAACAATACTAAAGATTAATCCCTTATAATCTACTTTTTTTTTTTTTCCCCCTCTACTCTTATTACCAGATCTCTTGACTCATGAGAATTCTACTTCTTTAGAAGAAATTGGTGTAACTTTCTTGAAAGACTTTTGAAATCATCTTGATCCACTAGTTTATTGGTTCTTTAAACAACTAATGAATACGTGAGGTATGACTTCCCTGCACAAAAGTGAAGTGTATTCCTCTTCCAAATATCTTTCATATATTATTCATATGTATGCTATTTGTTTTCACTTTTAGCACCAAAAAGTGATGGTAGTCTACAAATAATCACTGAAAATCTTTCTAGTAATATGTCATAAAAGCCTTCTTTATTTAGTAGCAACGATGATGTGAACCATAAGTTGATTATATACGCTTACTCAGAGATTAGTATTTCAGACCTTTATCAATTCAGGAAGACATATCTGTAGTATAGAGATTTACAGTTGACACTCTGATGTTTCTATAAGCATAATCCATATCACACTGAAATCTTAAGTCTGATTTTTTAGAATATCAAATAGTTTCAGTTGGACAGCAGGAAATTACCTTCATAAGCTGTTAAATTTTGTCATTTTTATTTTGTTATTATTGTTTTTTATTTTGTTATTATTGTTTTTTATTTTGTTATTATTTATTTTATTTTGTTATTATTGTTATTCATACACTTTATTATACTTCAGAATGATCTTGTTTAATAGTCATTCACAAATGATACACTGAGACATCTTACTGTAAACTATAGGGTACCCAAAACATCTGCAAATACCTGTTTTGTTTGGACATGAAAATAGAATTCTTTCTTTCTTTCTTTCTTTCTTTTTTTCTTTTCTTTTCTTTTTTTTTTTTTTTAATGAATATTTGCATTTTGTCTTCAGACAAAATATTGAAAACCATAGAGACTATATGAGAGTTCTTTTACACTTTTGAAGTCCCTTTTAGCTATTTGTGTTTGATAATTGTTGCTAATACTTCAAGTATCAAGGAAAAAAAATTCTTCACTGATGTTATGCCAGTGTAACCTGGCCCTATCTGTATAGGTTAATTTCCGTTTGTGACAGATGAAATTATTTGGAAGCATGGAAACATCAAAGACCATTATCCAAGATGCACAACATTATGGATGCAAAGATTCAGGAAAAGGCAGTTTTATCAAAGCTGGGGGATAATTAATGCAAATCCCGAGACTTTAAAGCAGGTAAATAAGCATGAAAGCCTCACCCATTTCTGAAAATGTGCATATATTGGTTTGTTTTGGTTAAAGAGGCTGATGAAGAGGTCTAGACATATAGACCATGTCAGGAATAAGACAGATTTTCTAGGTTTTTCTGGACTGTGAACTAGATTGTGTGAACTATTTAAGTTTGGTTAATATTAATAAGAATGAAGTAGGAAGAAAGCCTGAAGTTTAATAAATGATTTGGAGAGAACAAAACATACCAGCATTCACGAGTAAATCAGAAAAAATGTGAGTCCTGTCTGCAGTCAAAACTCTGACTCCTTTCATTATTTAGTCAAAAGGTAAAACATCTAGTAAATGAAGATATGCAGAAAACATAAAACATATTGACTTTTTTTCTTTATATCATCTATATCATTTTATCTTTAATAAACATTAGAATGTAAAAATATATACATTAAATAAAATATATGTAAAGAGAATTTCTGAAAGGAAACTCACTGTAAAGAAAATTAACATTTCTTGTGGTACATGTAATGTAGAAGTATTGCCATTTACACATTTTTATCATGGAGAAAGTTACATTATTCCAGATGTGTCAGGAACCCAAAGGTCCTGAACGAAGAATGATCCTGAATTGGAACAAAGCTTTCTGATAGAAAGCATAACTGGATGGCTGTTTTACTAGAACCATGGGCTATATAACAGTTTTGAGGAAAACAGCATTTATGGTTAGATCCACTTAGCTTGTTTAGTAGAAAGCTGACCTTGGCAGTTTATCTTGTTTTGCAAGTGACTTGTTTTTCTGCAAGCATTATGCCTGGGCTCTACATCGTGCGCTGGACATGCAGATGTGGCATGCAAGTGGAAAAAACTCTGCAGACCCTGGAGAGAATAAAAGCAGAAAGAAGGCTGTGGTGGATTTGAGAGGGAGAGAGTGCACCTTGAAGTGGGGGACACCCTGCTTACACTTCTTGCTGAATCCACTGTGTTTCTTCAGTTTCTCCTTCTTGGTCTTTGGCCCATCTCTCAAGGGTTGGTAAGTAATACTGCATTTTGCTTAAGGAGTCTTCTGCTTGCTACTAACTGAGATTATCTAGAATAAATGCCTCTGTGTGTGTCTGTATTGAATAAAATTTGTAACCCTCTGTGTCTCTTTGACACTTCTTGCCTCTACTCCTGAGACATCCTGTCTCTCAGATACAAATGTAACCTGAAACACCAGAATTTACCAATAAACTACAGAAAGCATATGATTAATTAATTAATTAATTAATTCATTCATTCATTCATTCATTCCTTGTTTTCATTTCTCTTTTAGTATAGTTGCTAAGGGCAGAACGTCAGGACAAAAGCCTTACAAATTTTGAAATCTCTTCTTGAAAGTCATATGTCATTTCAGTGTTCTTCTAAAGGTTGGGAGACAGGAACTATTATGAGATCAATGATGAACATATGCCATATATTCTTTCCCATACTAATGAAGTTTTCAGTGTTGCTGTTAGAGTTCTGCATTCGTGCAACAGAAATTACACAAATTTATGTCAGAGATCCAAGAGAAGTCTTGATTTTCACAAAAAAATTTATATGGTGACTCATTTATACATCTTTCCAGATGTTGGAAGGAGCCTCAAGGATCATGAATTTCCAATACCCCTGTCACAGGTGGGAAAAAAATAATCGATACCTTCTGAGGATGATTTACCAAACTGAAAAGCAGGTTATGTATTGTCCTGAAGATGTCTGTCTCTGCTTTGATTATTAGATAACAACTTGAGACTTTATGTTTAATTCTATCAATTTGCTAGATTAGGTTAATTTCCACTTCATATGCGGCCTTCATCACTCTACACGTAATTTTGTGCCACAGGTTCCTTAGGGAATGAGAATATTTCATTCTTATAACTTGCATGGAACTCAATCATAAACTTCCACATGCTTTCAAATTTTACCATGATTCATACATCTTCTTTATATATATATATATATTATTACTTCCTTTATTCTACTTTCAACAATAAATTTTATGTTATGCATTCCTTTTAATAAGCTGATTCATGCCAGATGCCACTTTTACTTATTTTATTTTAAGAAAACAAATGACACAGAAAGTTAATGATGAAAAACTGCACCAATGGGAGGTCAAAGAATTTATTTTCTGACACAGTGTCATTAAATGAGTCAGTATACACCAAGGGTGGCATTGATTATCATAGCCTCTGTACTCTTAAAGGTTAATGATGAGGATAATTAGGTGACCTGCTGGAACTGGATAATATTCAATCGAGATAAGTGACAGGTGACTGTAGTTATTAAAAAAAGCACCAGAGACATACTCTCTAACATTGTCACTTATTCAAGTTGTCCAAAAAAAGGACATACTAAAAATATTTTCATACTAAAAAAATTTCATGCTAAAAATATTTCATCATTGTAATTAAATGCAAAGGGTTGATGGAGAACAAGTTGATTATTATGCTTTCTAGATTTAGGTATTTCAACTTGGAAACTAACACAAGTAAGCTTAGAAGATGTTTATTGCATACTTGACTTTATCATAGGCAAAAGCACATTTGTGACAGATAAGAGATTTGGTATAGAAACCTCATTGGTCCTAGCGATTTGATTGCTGAGTGCTGTAATATTTTAAGAAAAGATGCAGAAAACATGAAGAATAATTTAACTAATAAAGTGATAAACAGAAAACAAGGTGGAAGGCACCTTTCATTAGAGTTCTCCACTCGCAATAACTTAATGTAATGGAGTAAAGAAGCAAATATTAAATGTTGGAATCTTGTATATGATTCATACAAAGGAATTGAAACCAGTTGTTATTATCTACTAACTGTGTACTTTTGATTCAGTACTAAACCATGGCTTATGAGGGAGATAAGTAGAATAAAAAGCAATTATATGACTTGAATTTTATACCACATTTTTGCACTTATTTTAAATGTGAATATTAATGCTGTTTTTTTCAAGTATGACAATAATTACGACATTTTTCCTTTCTTCTGAAAAACAGAAATTTTAAATATGTTTTGTCATCACTATACTAATTACTTTCAAATGAATTCCTAAGAAAATACCTTCTTTTTCAATACTGTATTTTCTTGCCTGATTTCTTTGATTATGCTGACTACTTCAGAAAGAGCAGATAAAAATTCCACAGTTTCCATCTCCTAATTTCCTTAATTCCACAATCAATTAAATGTCTTATTTTATACATAATTTCTGTTATAATAAAGAAGGAAAGTGACCTTATTTTTCCCTTTCTCTGTCTATATTTTTGTACAACTTCACTAAATCTGGCATAACAGCTGTTCCATTTCTTCAAGTACTGTAAGATACAAGCTTCATTCTAGGCACTTAATGCTTCAATCATTTAGCTAGTAAAATAAATAAGAATAATGAATCTTCCTCATTAGAGATATCATCTAGCTGGGCTTGACTGTACAGATGTACTACTCAAGGATTTATGAACAAGCAACTGGATTACCTACAGCTACATACATTGAGCAGCCCACAGCAGGCGATATGTGGGAAAAGGATTACAATGTTATAATGAAAAGCAAGAAGTTTTGCCTGGGGGCACTGAAAGTAACGTAATTCTTCCATGAGTAGCCTGATGAAGTGTATACTGCAAAATAAGCTGGTAATAATGCAGCTGTAGAGATTAAATGCCTTCTAAATGCTTAATTTTAATTGAAATGAAGTTAGCTTGAAGACATAAAAGTATGTCAAACTTTTTTATCTTTTAATAGTTTAAGTGTTTAATATAAAATAATATAAATAAAATAATAATAATACAATAATACAACAGTAGTGATATAATAATGCAAAAAGTAAAATACTTAAAGAGGCCTCACAACAGCATTACAAAACAAACTTAACTTTCATAGTTTTCTCCATTAACAAAAAAATGTTACTCTGTCAAAGTTATGACTCTTATAAGCTAGTATAGAATATTGCTTTTAGTTCACTATCGCACACTTCATTGAAGCGGAATGCTGAAGTTATTGATTTAATTGAATACCTCTGCAAAACAGAATAGATACAATTACAACTATCTCTCCATACACCCAAACAATATACGTTTTTAAGTAAATGAATCTATGAAATTTCTCAGGATAACATTATTCATCTAAATACATGCATTTTTATTATTTAACAAAAAACTTGTACTTCTTCCCCCTGTAACCCCTAAAAAAAAATGTGGAAAAAAGATTGTATGTTCTTTTACTACATAAGAAAATAAAGTACCACATTAGGCTTCCCCGTAGTGAATGAGCCACAGTGACTTTTGTGCCAAAGTAAAGTTCCATGGTGTCTTTTTTTTTTTTTTTTTTTTTTTTTTTTTTTTTATTTCCTTCCATATTTTACATAAGCTGCGTAATTTACATGAATTTTTTAAACAAATTAAGACTCAAGTATTAGCTTTATGTATTTTAAAAAGTAATTTCTGTGTCAAACTTAATATAGAGAGCTACCTTAACAATTTGTCTGGCATGTATCTATGAGAATCTTGATATTATTTAAGGTCTAATTTTCAAACTGTGCTGTATGCAACACAGAGGATCTTCTGCATGTCCTCCACACAGTAGGCAACGAGCCCACTCTGTCTCTAGGAAAATATATACAGTTGTGGAATAATGACCCAGAGCTATTCCACGAATTCCTATGGAGGCATAAAAATACACTCATTACACTTTTTTTTTTTTTTCTTTCTTTTTTTTTTTTTTTTTGAAAAGGCAGTTTTTGTTCCTCTAAAAGTTCTAAAATGAATGTTTTTTTTATTATTATTATTATTATTTTCCAACTGTAATCTTCACAAAAAACAATGTCATGTATTTTTATGGAAAAATGTGCTTGATTATTTAACTTTGATTAATTGTTGAATACTGTGTGCATATGAAATATTGAAGTAACACTGATTAATGTTCCATAAACATCTTCATCCTTAATTTTATTTGTGCTGTGTTGTGTCAGACTTGAGTTGGTTTACCGAAGGGCACTGTCACATTCTGATAATCTGAAATCCCACTCAGAGGCACAAAGACTTTTTTCCAGAATTTAATAATAATTTCCTTCTTCACCATTTCAGCTTTTTCTTTTTTCTTTTTAATTTGTTTGCTTGTTTGGTTACTGTTTTATGGTTGCTGTTATTTTTGTTGGTTTGATTTGTATGTATATACTTCATTTTACTTCTAGACTTCTCTGAATACACTGCCATTTTCATGCAAACAGACTGTAAGTACGCTTAATTTCCTTTCACACCTGTGCTGCCACTAATTGCTAGTTTACCTCTCTGGTTACAGACATTTATAGTCTATAATTACTCTATGCACTAATTATCCTGAATTTGGTTTGGGGCAAGGCAAGAAGTCAATGCAAAATCATATATCCTCATTTTCTGGCATTGGAAATAAGGAATCTTTGTTTGTTTGTTTGTTTGTTTGTCCTGAAACTTACTCTCTTCATTTTTTTTTTATTTTTATTGTTTTATTATTATTTTATTTTTATTTCTCCTGGACATCTAATGGGGTAATGATCTCTAGACAGTGCAAACACATGTTCTATTTTGGACTTAATCAGCATTTTCTCTATGCTTGTAATGGAATACTGTAAATCTTTTTACAGACAGAAAACACAGTAAATTAGTGTGATATTGACCAAAAATTAGTTCATGCATGTTTGGAAAAACATAAGCTCAGTTATTAATAGTCATTAAAACACAAATTTACAATTACTGGAGCAGTAGCAAACATAAATCCGATTAAAAACCTTTGCAAAATAATCAAATTTTTAATATTCTCTCTCTCTCTCTCTCTCTCTCTCTCTCTCTCTCTCTCTCTTTTTTTCGTTTGTTTGTTTGTTTGTTCAGTTTCCGTAGCTTTCGTCTCTCACAAGCATCTCTCCATCCTTCAAACTTGGCTGAATTTTTTAAGGTCAAAGCATCTCTGTTTTTGGATGGCTTCTTTATTGTAGGATGGGCTTTAAAATTGGTTCACATCATTAAACAAATATGACTGGTGGTTCCACTTCATCAAACATCAACATTGGCACAAATGTTCACATTTTCCTTGGAAACTCAAATCAGCCACTAAGGAATTAAAGATATCTGCATCTTATTTCTCAGTGAAACTTACAGTATCAGGGAAAAGTAACATTCCATAATTCCATATAGTTTCTGCCTATTAAGTTGTAGTACTTTTATTACAATTAATTACAAAATCTTCAGAAATAAAGTGTTTCTTTTGCTTTATATCAGTTTAAATTTCTTGGAAGATAAAAAAAAAAAATAGAACAAAGCAAAGTGTTTAATGATATTGTAGTATTTTAATATTATTATAATTTTATATTAAATATTATTGTTATTGCAGTCAAAAGACAAAGTAAATGTCAGAATCATTGAAAAAGAAAAAAAGAAAAGAAAAAAAAAAAAAAAAAAAAAAGAGTTCCAAGAACTGTTCAAATGAAATAACCACAAATATTTTTTGAGATTTTTTTTTTTTAACAGATTTTTATGAATCTCTAATTCTATTGAATGGGATAAGAAAACATTGGACCATTGCATACATTGATATTAGAGCTTTAAAGATGACATTGTACTGCTGCTGCATAATCTTGTATCAGATAGAATGGATAACCTAATGAAGAAATAAGGTAAATGATTTTGCCATTATTTTCCTCAGCATAAAGTTATTATCAAAGAAGTTTTAATGCTGTGAAGAATTATCATTACTTTGCATGTATGTATGTATGTATAAATAAATAAAATAATTTAAAATCAGTGATGAGAAAGAACAACAAAAACTGAAGTGTTATCTGAACTACATAAAATATGAATGTGGAATGGTTAGGAATTCTCAGAGGGCACTTGTGAATAGTAATTACTAAGCTGTAACTACTACCAATGTTGATTTAGATTCACCAGTGATTCAGTAGCAAAATTCTGACCTCAAACTGTAACAGCTACTGTTGTTTAGGATATTTAGTATGAAACTTTGTACTTACTAGACAAGCATTTAGTGTAATCTAGAACAATGCTAAGTACAATTGTCAGTTACAGATCTTAGTTATGGTTCATTAAGATCTATGAGCTGAATATATTTGTATATGAGCTAGCAAAGCAACCAACAAACCCCAAACAAATACAGTGTTGGGTTTCACCAGCATCCTGGCAATGTGTCCATGTTAGCATCTGAAAGATGAAGTTGTTAATAAAGATTCAAATTTCTCAGTAGTATTCTTCTTGTGCTTGCGTTAATTTCTTTTATTTCTCTCTAATTTGCTGGGAGTACTTGCAATCCAGGTTATAGATTGTATAATAAATACAATTTACATAATATGCACATTGTTTTGAAAATCCCTTCAGTCCTTTCTGTATCCTTTGAAAAGATAAATTTTAATGCCATACTCTTCAAAATCAGTAACCAGAATTTCTGACTGTGAGATTCATCTGCCTACTTGAGTATCACAGAAATAGACCCAGAAAATCTGTACATGTCTTGCCTACACAGTATTTTTAAAAGACTGGACATGCCAATTATTGTTTTGAACAAATATCATCTTTGCTGGTTTTAGCAATGAGGTATGGCAATACTGAAACAATTGTCATACAGTATGTTTTAAATTGATAATTGAAACATTTCTTAAGAAATCAAACCATTTAAGGTCCTCAAAGTTCATTCCAGCTTTTGATACAACAATAATACAATGACAAAATGACAGTTTGAACAGTATGTGTATGTATATATACTAATGTACACATATATTAAACAAAAGTTTGAAACTAAAAGTTCTTATTTTCTATGTTTATGTGCTCCAGAGTACCTGCAATTCATTAGGCAGAAAATATACATAATTCACTCTGAAATAAATGCCTCCTTTTAATTTCCATGGAAACTACAGCAACAAAGAGCACAATAAGACTATTTCATAGAGAAAATTCTCAGCTACATACCACTGTTTTTCAGCATATTCACAACAATTAGCTGTGCATTTTTATCAGTGATGAACAAAAGCCTGCATGCTGCACACCTAAAAATCTGCACCAGTGGAAGTAAACCACTGTCACTGTTGTCATTGCTGAAATGATCCACCCACTACCTCATTTTGATAACAAGCATTTCTTGTTTTCCATAAATGTTCAGAAAGCATGAATGAAGGTGCAATCTTTTTCTGCCTGAAGAAATTCAGTTATACACCTTTGCTTCATACACACTTTTATGTCAGACTGTCCCTCTGCTGCCATAAGTGATACAGCAGCAAAAAGGTGTGGAATATTGTTGGAAACATTCAGCATCTACTGCCATGCCACCAACATCCACTTCTGACATCGTGGGTCAACATAATAAAACAAGAAGCATTTCTTTCAGACCAGTCCCCATATAAGATTACTGAGTATATCTTCTGTAAAAATAGGAAGAGAAGTCAAGTAATTAATCAATTTATTACACTCAGAGCAGAAACAAACAAACAAACAAAAAACCTTGTTGCCATCATATAAAACCATGAAGGATATAAAAATCTATGGCAGAAAGCATGGAGTTCTATAGTTATTCTATCGCCAATGTTGTATCTTATTCTACTTTTTTACTTGCATTTTCCCTCCTTGGTCCCAGAGTTTTCACAGTATATTTTCTGTTTATTCTCAGTACTACACCAAGGAACTGGGAAGAATAAGAAATATTTGTAAGTGAGCAAGAAGCTGTCAGAAGTCAGTAAATTCTTTATGATGTATGTAACTTGAAAAGATTTATGGAAATGTGCTTTATATTATATTTGAATTCCTCTTAGCTCTGGCCTGAGTTCTATTTCATATATTTTTACAAGGCTTGCAGTTTATCTGTTCATATCAGTTGACTTTTTTATTTAATTTTCTCAGACATGTTGACATTTAATAGGACTGAGTAATGAGAGCTTCCCACAATGGATATCGCGTGGTTATTTATGTTCTCTGTAAATACATACTTTTAGCTGTTAAAATATTCTTTGAAGCACACTCAAAGTGCATGACAGGAATCCATAACTATGGTTTTCTTCTTCTTCTTTTTTTTCTTTTCTTTTCCTGATCAAAATCACAAGGAGACTGTTTTTATCGTAAGAAAGGACAAATCTTATGCTCAGCCAGACTTTCAAGAATTGTACTGCAATGCTAACACTCCTGAAATTTCTTTACTAACCGTAATCAATTCTAAATGTGTATGAAGCTCATGAAATTGTCATTGACATAATAAAGCCCTTACCTCTACCAGTTTTCTTAAAGCAGTGTTCCACACAGCTAGTAAATAGCCAATGAGAACAGACATCTGTAGTGACCCAAACAACATCTGCAACAGCAAATCAATAACATATTCAATTTAGTTTTATTTAGAACAGCAGGACATTCATTTAACAGCAGTAATTTACCACAAAATATTTATTGTAGTAAGTGTTGAAAACACTGGTATATGTACATATGCACATGAGCACATATAAATATATGGAGAGGTATGTCTCTCCATATAATTACATTTATATATACACAGATGCCTTTTTAATAAATATATCATACAAATAAAAAACTGTAATTGTCAGAATAAGTATTTAAAGTTTTAGTCAGCATACGGCAGTCCCCAAATGAAAGTTAAGCACAACCAACTTAGGTGAAAGTAGAGGCATTAGTTTAGCCCAGTAAGTTTTCAGACAATGCCAAATCATAATTTCAGGCATCCTTAGCTCAACATAAGAATCATTTAATCTTTCTGTAACAACGAGAGGACTCTGTTGCAGCTCTCATATTTTACAGAAGGAGTCCTATGTGAGAATGTTTAAAGGAATAGGGTGAGTGGTTTAACTTCAAAGTTAAGCAAGCAATGAGCTAAACTCAGCACATTCTGTCCATCTTGCTTATCGAGAGAGAGTTCTACAAAAAAAATCTGTTCCCAGAAAAAGCTTTGTCTTAAAGCATTGTGTTGTTTTGCTCAAGAAGATACAGGAAGTGTGCTAAAATTTGTCTGGTGTAGATAATCAAAATCTAAGGACAAAAAAAGTATTTTGTAAAATACTTAAGTATAACGATATCTGCTATCTCAGAAGGGGTCTTGGAGAAGAACAAATAAATAAAAGAAAAAAGAAAAGGAGTCATCCTCAGCTACTTTCTTCCCAAATAGATGGAAACGATCATTTTTTTGCATTTCCATTTTTTTGTAGATTGCATAACAAATAGATAGCTTATTCTATCACTTGTATTTCTGAAGTGTTTGTGAGATGGCTTTGAATGTGTTACTTCATGATCTGCAGGGAAATGAGTCAAGGTAGGTGGATATCCTTGAATACCTAACAACAGACTAGAAAACTTTCCTATCTCCTCTTCTTCAATGTCTTTGTACAAGAAAAAGTCTGCGCAAGGAGCAATGAGGTTCTGGACATATAAGAATGTTTTGGAAGTCCTCAAGAGTACTCTAATTATTTCTAGTAAATATTTGGCAAGTTATTTATTTCCCTAGGATTGTTTCCCAATATTGAAAGGATGAATGTTAAACAAAAAGAAGAGCATTAACCAAATTACACTGCAGATAAATTATTAAGAAATATATCATGGTTATTTATAAAAAGATAGGATAAAAGCGAGAACAATAAACTGTTATAAATTGTGTCAATTCCTCTTTCATCTAGTCTTCTGTCTCAAACGTAGGACTTCTTACATTAGCAGTATTTTAGAAGCACTAAATTTCTGCATGTAGAAACACCACTTGTGGCCTCCTTTCAGATATTCTGCAATATCTTATAATTTTCCTGAATTTAATTTGTATTTAAAAGAAACAGTCATATGTAATTTAAATGTATTGAGTGATGTACATGTACTGTACTTCTACACATCAGAAATTCACCACTGTCCAGGAGAAGTGGTAATTGAATTACCACTAAAGGAATTCAAACTTACAAAACATGTTGACACTCTCAAAGCGAGCTTCTACATGTTGGGAATAGTATGGTCGGTTTTGGTCAAACATGCCATGATTTCCAGAGGAAACAAATTGCAGCAACTGTAAGATAAAAAAGATTGAGCTGTCAGTCTCCAGTCTTAATCAACAAATATAAACACTATGATAAACTATCAACTTGCATGCTCTGCAAAATAATACTCAGTTTCTTACTCTTAGAAGAAAAGTGCAAGAGGATAATAATTCACCAGTTAAAGGAGAAAGGAGTCATTGAGTAACTAAATGGAAGAAAACCTACAGCAAATCATACAATAGACAAATAAGTAAATAAGAGTTATAAAATCTAAAATCTTTTTTTTTTTCTCTCTATTACAGTTTATTAAAATAATACAAATATGATAAATGGCAATAATATTTTTTGTCTTTAATTTTCTAATTCCTAATGGATGGAAATTGATTTCATGTTTACATAAAAGACAATAAATTAATGAATAGTTGCATTAATAAACAAATGTACAAAAATCCTCATTGCTGGATTGAAAAAATACAATATTATCTTTCTTGTGAAATTCTTTGGCAAAATGACAAAAGAAGTTTTTCTATACACATACACAAAATAGGCTTGAATATGATTTGAGTATGAGCCAAAATGAGACCTTATGTGATAGGCAATAGTATTTTATGCTACATTAGAAAGAGTTTTGTCAGCCTGCTGGAGGAGGTGATCCTTTTCCTCTGCTCATCACAGAATCACAGAATCACAGAATGGCCAGGGTTGGAAGGGACCTCAAGGATCATGAATCTACAACCCCCTGCCACAGGCAGGGCCACCAGCTTCCACATTCAATACTAGACCAGGTTGCCCAGGGCCCTGTCCAATCTGGCCTTGAACACCTCCAGGGACAGGGCATCCACAACCTCTGTGGGCAGCCTGTTCCAGCACCTCACCATTCTCTCTGTAAAGAACTTCCCCCGACATCCAACCTAAGTCTTCCCTTCCTCAACTTAAAGCCGTTTCCCCCTGTCCTGCAGTTATTTACCCTCTCAGAGAGTTGATTCCCCTCCCCTCTGTAGGTTCCCTTTAGGTATTGAAAGGCTGCAGTGAAGTCGCCCTACAGCCTTCTCTTCTCCAGGCTGAACAAGCCCAGCTCCCTCAGCCTGTCTTCATAGGGGAGGTGCTCCAGTCCCCTGATCATCTTCATGGCTTTTCTCTGGACTCTCTCCAACAGCTCCCTGTCTTTCTTGTACTGGGGGCTTCAGACCGGGACACATTACTTCAGATAGGGCCTCACAAGAGCAGAGTAGAGGGGGACAATCACCTCCCTGTCCCTGCTGGCCACCCCTCTTCTGATGGATCCCAGGGTACCATTTGCCTTCTGAGCTGCAAGGGCACATTGCTGGCTCATGTTAAGTTTTTCTCTGCAGGGCTGCTCTCAAGGACCACTCCTTCTGGTCTGTATAGATGCCTGGAATTCCTCCGGCCCAAGTGCAAAACTCTGCACTTTGCCATGTTAAATCTCATTCAGTTCACCTGGGTCTACCTTTCTAGTCTCTCGAGATCCCTCTGAATGGCATCCCTCCCTTTCACTGTATTGACCGCACCACTCAGCTTGGTGCTGTCAGCAAACTTGCTGAGGGTGCACTTGATTCTGTCATCGATGTCACTGATAAAGATGTTAAAGAGCACCCATCCCAAGACAGACACCTGGGGGACTCTGCTTGTTACCAGCCTCCACCTGGACATAGAACCATTGATGACCACCCTGTCTGCAGCCTTTCAACCAGTTTCTTATCCATCGAGTGGTCCACCCATCAAATCCACATCTCTCCAATTTGGAGATAAGGATGCATTGGGGGACCATGTCAAAGGCTCATCACTTGTGAGGACACCCCACTACAACCAGTCCTCAGCTCTCCATTGTAAAGGAAACTTGAACATACTGGAAAGAGTCTAGTGAGGTCCATGAAGCTGATGAAGTAACTGGAGCATCTCTCCAACAAGGAGAGTATGAGAGAACCAGGACTGTTAAGTGTGGGCAGAGAATATTTGGGGGGAAGTATATAGGAGGCATTACCTTCAGAGCTAGCTCTATAATATAAATCAAGCTCAGTTGTTAAGTTTGTGAACTCCTTTAATGTTATTTATTTGGCACCTACTATTCCAGAATCATCTAGTACTTTGTAAAGTTTCTCTTTGAGGTTTAGAATTTAATTGTGTGTGTATTCAAAAGGTAATTTTATGCAGCTACCTGATTAGATGTTCATTCACATAATGATTAAAAGTGTCTTATTATGACAGTTATAGTATGCCAGTTTCAGAATGGAATGATTATCATCTGATGATTGTAGACCTGAATGTCTATAATGGGAGTAATTTTATAGGAGCACTTATTATAAATTAATACTGATTGTATATTACAGTGATTATTTTGTTGTGTCAGATACCTATTTGAACAGAAATAATTATTTTCAGCCATCACTTACCTATTGACAGACTTTGAATTAGAAAGTAAAAAAGCAGAACATTTTATATTTTTTCAAGCATTCTATTCCGTCTCCATAGGGGTGTGGTCAAAATAATTGCTGTTAGAGACAGTCCAGAGGAATTGATTACCTTTAAAGAGTGTTCTTTCTCTAAATTTTGAAAACAGATGAAATTGCATAACATACTGTAGCTATTTATCATCTTGTAATATTATTGTATTTCTAAAATGAAAACTGTTTCTAATATAAGCAAAAATAGACTAAGACTGTTTAGAACTGTGATGTGAGAAGGGTTTCTCTTTGCTATGAGAAAACAATTTGCTTTGTTCCAGTAGAATGCTGAGTACTTGATAAAACCCGTACATCTTTGATCTTAGAGCTTTACAAATTATGTCCCTAATCTAGCATTTTCTGCAGAAGAGTAACTTGATATATATGCAATTCCAGAAACAGAGAATGGAAATCTAAAATGATTTTGTCTCAGTCACTGCTTCTACAAGAAGATTCTCTATTCTGGTAGGTTCATTCTGTATAAAAATGATTGGGTCACAGAACCACAGAACTACAGAATGGCCCAGGTTGGAAGGGACCTCAAGGATCATGAATCTCCAATCCCTCTGACACATGCAGGGCCACCAACCTCCACACTTAATATTAGACCAGGCTTTTCCTGATTCTTTAACACAGACTGCATCTGCTTTATTTTTACTTAGTAAGTGGGGAAATAACGTAGTTTGGTCCTTTACCATGCTTATTTATAAAAATTTGTAATTCAAAGAACTGTGAACATCTTTGAATGCCATTATTATTTGCTGAAAAGAGAAATGATTTGAGAAAGAAAACAGAGTTCAGGAATGTATTTTAAATGGACAGAATATAAACTAGGACTTATCTTAAAAATATCTGAATTAGTATCTAGCATCCCTTGACTACAAGAAGATAAATATTTATCCTTTGCAGTTTTTCATTCCCTAAAAACAATGATATTCAAGAATCATTACACACTGTTAGCAATCCCACATTTCAAGAACATGGAAAGCCTAATTCATACCTTCTCACTAGAAAGTTACCCTTTGAGAGAAGTCATATAACGGCTCTCTTGTTGAAGATTAGAACCTCTTAGTGCTGAAGCTACTTAATTATTACAAATAATTGGAATTTTACAGTCTTTACTGAACTGATGTAAAACAAATGCTGAGCAGAAGTTTGTTATGCTGATTATATGGTTTTATTCTAATGCATTTCCAGAACTATAAGAATAGAATAATTTCAAAACACTTTGCAACTGACCATCATGAAATGCTATTTGCTGGGGCTTAAATGTAGCTCAGTTATACATTCTTAAATCAGCAATATTACTATGGAAATGAATTGATTTGTTCAACATACGAGCAACAGAACAAGTCAGTCAAGAGGAAATGCTTGTTTTAGTTTGATTTCGTTTGATTTTACTTTTGAATACAGCAGATGCTCTCGTATAACTTTTCCCGTTTTTGTTTGTTTGTTTGTTTGTTTGTTTTTTGTTTTGTTTTTTTTTTCCTTAGGTATTATTTTCATATTCTTTGGAGATTTCCATAAGCATTCTCTGTGGCCTTAGGTATATAACTATATTAGCCTGGACAAGTTGTTTTTCTACAGTTCTCTGGCTGATTGTACTCTTAGTTTAAGAGAAATATAAAAAAATGTTAAGGCATAAAAATTGGAAAGTAATAGTATTTTCATCCACTTGGAGCTCTTTTTAAAATTTAAGAGTATAATCATTAAACCTTACCTATACTTTCATATGTTTTAACCTTTATTGAACTGGTTAAGATAAATTTTAAAATTACTTGCTAACCAATAGCAAGTTTTTGTTGTAGTTGTTGTTTATTTGTTGGGTTTTTTTGTTTGTTTGTTTTTGTTTTTACACTTTACAGAACACTGGAGAAACATAGGCAGTTCTGAATATAAAGGTTATTATCATTGAATCATAGAACTGTAGTATGGCCTGGGTTGAAAAGGACCTCAAAGATCATCTAGTTTCAACCCCTGCTATGTGCAGGGTAGCCAACCACTAGACCAGGCTGCCCAGAGCCACATCCAGCCTGGCCTTGAATGCCTTCAGGCATGAGGCATCCACAAGTTCTCTGGGAAACCTGCTCCAGTGTGTCACCACTCTCTGAGTGAAAAACATTCTCCTAATATCTGAATTAAATCTCAGTTGTCTTAGTTTAAAAGCATTCCTCCTTCTCCTATCACTATCCACCTTTGTAAAAAGACGTTCCCCCTCCTGTTTATATACTCCTTTCAATATCAATAGTATACACGGTACAAGTTGTATTAGAAAAGGTTGAGCTGCTTAGGTGACTTGCATTTTCTAAAATGGCCTGAAACAAGCATATATGTAACAAAAGTTGTGTTGTATTACAAGAGAAACAGAGTAAAAAGTACAGTCTTACATAAATGTTTTGAAAAAATGTACCAAAAGAAAGATATGCAATAGTTTTCAAGTTATTTATGCTGTGATCCTAATTAAGACAATAGTACAATGACATTTGCTCACCTCGCACAACAGTTGTATAAATCCAATGTAGTTCACTTTCCTTCTGAACAACTTTGCTCAGTATGTAGTTATCTTTTCTGTAATGTAGAATCACAAAATTATAGAATGATTTTGATTGGAAGTGATCTTAAGGATTATCTAGTTCTAATCCCTTGTCAGGAGCAGAAATATCAGCCATTAGATCAGCCCCATTCATCTTGGTCTTGACCACTTCCAGGGATGGTGCATCCACATCTTGTCTGGGCAGTCTATGCCAGTTCCTCACCACCTTCTGAGTACATAATTTATTCTTTGTATCTACTCTATCTTCTTTTATTTTATAGCTATCACCTCTTCTCTAGTCACTATACTCTGCAATCAAGTGTCCATTTCCAGCTTTCTTGTTAGGCCCCCTTTTTGTACTGGAAGGCTACAATGAGGTCTCTCCAGAGCCATCTCTTCTCCAAGCTGATCAAGCCCTACTCACTCAGCTTTAGAGAAGTGCTGCTGCCCTCTGATAAAGCTGGGAAAACAAAACAAAGCATAACTCTCATCAAATTGGAATCTTTGTTTTTTAGACAACTTTGAATGTGACAACTTAATTAGAAATGAACCTTGCAAGACATGTAAAAAATAACCAAAAAAGATTATTTAGGTACCCCAATCATAAGAGAAATCCCCAGGAGACTGCAACTCCCCTAATGAATGAGAAAGAAAAACTGGTAAAAACAAGCATTGAGTAGGGTGAGGTACTCTGTAAGTTCTTTGCATCAGTCTTCACTGGCATTCAGGTTTCCCATGTCTCTCATCTCCCTGAATCTCTGGGTGGGTGCTGGGGGGGCAAAATCCCTCACACTGTAGGAATAGAAAAGTTTTGAGGCCTCCTGGCAAGACTAGATGTGTACAACCTATATGAGGCCTGATGAGTGACATTCTAGGGTCCCGAAGAAAGTGTCTCATGTAGTCACTAAGCCACACTCCACCTTATCTGAAAAGTCATGGTTGTGGAGTAAAGTCTCCAGTGACTGGAAATTGTGAAACATCACTGCCATTTTAAGAAGGGTAGAAAAGAAGATCTGAGAGACTACAGGCCAGTGAGCCTCACAGTTGAGCCTTGAAAAATCATGGAAAAGATCCACCTGGAAGTGATGTAAAGGTACATTCAATATAAGGAGATCATTTGAGAAAGTGAGAACAGCTTCACCAAGGGCAGATAATGTCTGACCAACTCGGTGGCTTTCTATGATACAGTGACTGCATCAATGATAAGGGAAAACTAACTAATGCCATCTACCTGAATTTCTGGAAGGCCTTTGAAATTGTTTCACATATCATCCTTATCTCTAAATTGGAGAGATGTGGATTTGAAGGGTGGACTACTTAGTGGATAAGCAATTGGTTGGATGGTTGCAGCCAAAGGATTACTATCAATGACTCTGTGTCCAGGTGGAGGCTAGTTCTAAGTGTCTTGGGACCAAACTGCCTTGGGACCAGTGTTCTTTAATATCTTTATCAATGATACAGTACAATCAAGTGTACTCTCAGCATTTTTGCAGATTACACTAAACTGAGAAATATTGCTAAAGTTATAGAAAGTTAGTAAGATTTTTTTCATTTTATTTTATTTTTTTAAATCTTGTGATGAAGTGTAGCTGTGGTTGTTTTTGTGGATTTTATTTTTCTTCTTCAAGGAAAAAGATCTGAAATTTCCGGGTAGTTGTTTTCTTTCAAATCAAGGAATTTAGATTAATATAAAATAGCATCTGACATATTCATATTTTCTTTAAAGAAAAACAGAATCTGTTTTCAAAGTAATGTAACTCAAATGAAGTATATTTTGTCATTCTTCCTTTTTTTTTTATAGTTTATTAAAATGCTATATTACAGATATACGGAAGGATTAAATGGTTCCTGTAAGATTGTATATTGCTCAACCAATTCAAATCTTTAGCATTTCTCTGAATTACAATTAACTACAGTTTCTTGAAACAAAAGCTTTACCCTGTTTTCTAGTTATATATGAACAAGGACTTTGCAAAAGCATACAACTTTTTTTTTTTTTTTTTTTTTTTTAATCTGCTGCATGCTATTATAAGATTAAAAAAAAAAAAAATCAGTCTGATTCATCTGACATCAGAAAGTAGGACTCATTTCCTGCTGTATCTCAAAAGTGAAATATGATTGAATGCCTTAAAGACAGCTGCGAGTGAATGGCTTTAAACAAATATTTAAGAGGGGAAAAAATCCTACAGAATATCAAACTACAGGCATTGTTCGTTTTTTACTGAGCCTCTGTGTTTTATGCCATGTGTAGCCAGAAATTTTTATTTGGAACTTGTAGTTTTGTATACAGTTAATGAAGAAAAAATATCTACAGAGGAAAAAAAAATAATAACTGTGTACAGTCTATTAGACATGAGATGATGTGATGTACATTATTGTGTCTTCACCCTAACTATTAATTTCTAGCAGAAAGTTCAGATAAGGCAGGAGGATGTGGTTATTAAGTTAGATGTCTAGTAGTCACTATTGGGAGCTATGAGGAGGGTACTGCTTGTGAATAGTTGAAAGTTTTTGACTGATAGCTTTGGTTGAGTAAGAAGAGTAACAATAGAATACTGATTTGGGGAATAAGATAATGGAAAACTGATCTGCTTCATAAATTATTAGAGTGAGAGGAAAAACAGCTATGTGAAAAATTAATAGCATTTCATTTTCTTCATTTGTTTGTTTTTGATGTGGAAATTATGAAGAGTAGGAAAATGAAGAATGAAAATAGATATCACAGAGTACCTCAGAGAAGAGGCCTAGATAAAGGATAAATGCTTCTGATGACACTGGAAAAACAGAATTAATGAATCTGGTCCTATTATCCTAAGAATGCATACCTTTGAAGGCAAAAAAAGGAAAGCCACAGCACATTAGAACAGACTTTATTCTTCTGTTTACTACATCTAGATGGTTTGATGTTCACATTAGGAATAGAGAGAATAGGTTCTGTGCAGCATGGATATTATGGTATATGCTACAGAAAAGCTTTCTTCCATGTCAGTGTTAACATGCCAGAAAGAATTTATAAAGTGGAGTCTTTCTATCTTGGTCCTTAATAAGATCTGATGCTCATGATTATACATCTATTAAAAAAAATTTAAAAAAATGAAGTGAATCACAGTTTTAAAGAATCTTTATAAAACCCAGGAGACAAAGTCATATCTACGTTTTCACTAGACAAATAACACTCACTTTCTTTAAATATTTTCTCTCTATGCTCTTAGAACATTTGTGCATTCTTTCCTCAGAAACTACAGTTTTTCCACCCCTTATTCTACATCACTACATCACGCTTAATATATATATATACATATACAAACAAACAAAATGATTAAAAATGCATCACACGCACACGTCTATATACATATACATGGAATTACTGTCTGCACTCCCCCAGCATCAAGTTTCCTTGTGGTACACATTGAACATCCCCATTTTCCTGCATTACCCACCAAGTGGATCCAGGTCCCTGGGCAAAAACAGTACCGCGGAGAGGTTTGCCCTTTCCAGAAGCTGGAAGAACCCAAACTGCTTTTCCCAACATGCTCTTTACATGTATTACAGGGACCTTATCTCCCTTGACAGTATGTAGGGAGCTAGCAGGACCATCACGATTGATAGATCCTCTGGTATTGACTAACCAGGTGGCTTCTGCCAAATGCTTCTCCCAGTGCTTAAATGTTCCGCCACCCATTGCTTTCAGCATTGTTTTTAACAACCCATTGTATCGTTCAATTTTACCAGAGGCTGGTGCATGGTAGGGAATATGGTAAATCCACTCAATGCCATGATCTTTGGCCCAAGTATTTACAAGAGAATTTTTGAAATGAGTCCCATTATCTGACTCAATTCTTTCTGGGGTGCCATGTCGCCAAAGGACTTGTTTCTCAAGACCTAATATGGTGTTTCGGGCGGTGGCATGGGGTACTGCATATGTTTCAAGCCACCCAGTGGTTGCCTCTACCATAGTAAGCACATAACACTTACCACTGCGGGATCGTGGCAAGGTGATATAATCAACCTGCCATGCCTCCCCATATTTATACTTTTGCCATCGCCCTTCCTCCCAGAGTGGTTTCATCTTCTTGGCTTGTTTAATTATAGCACATGTTTCACAGTCATGAATAACTTGTGCAATAGCATCCACAGTTAAGTCCACCCCTCGGTCTCTAGCCAACTTATATGTGGCATCTCTCCCCTGATGGCCCGAGGTCTCATGAGCCCACCGAGCTAGAAATAATTCACCCTTGTTCTGCCAGTCCAGGTCTATCTGAGCCACCTCAATTTTGGCAGCTCGATCTACCTGATGGTTATTTTGTTGTTCTTCAGTAGCCCGACTCTTGGGCACATGAGCATCTACATGGCGAACCTTTACGACCATATTCTTTATTCGGGCAGCAATATCTTTCCACAGTTCAGCAGCCCAAATAGGTTTACCCCTTCTTTGCCAGTTATTTTGTTCCCACTGCTGTAACCACCCCCACAAAGCATTTGCCACCATCCATGAGTCAGTGTAAAGATAAAGCATTGGCCACCTCTCTCGTTCAGCCACATCCAAGGCCAGTTGGACAGCCTTTACCTCTGCAAATTGGCTTGATTCTCCTTTCCCTTCAGTGGCCTCTGCAACTTGTCGTGTGGGGCTCCACACAGCAGATTTCCATCTGCGATGCTTTCCCACAATACGACACGATCCATCAGTGAACAGGGCATACTTTCTTTCATTTTCTGGTAATTCGTTGTATGGTGGGGCCTCTTTAGCTCGTGATACTTCTTCTGCTGGTGTTCCAAACTTTTTACCTTCAGGCCAGTCCATGATGACCTCTAGGATTCCTGGACGGCTGAGGTTCCCCATCCGCGCTCTCTGCGTAATCAACGCAATCCACTTACTCCAAGTGGCATCAGTTGCGTGATGGGTGGGGGGAACCTTTCCTTTAAACATCCAGTTCAACACTGGTAGTCGAGGTGCCAGAAGGAGCTGTGTTTCAGTACCGACCACTTCAGAAGCAGCCCGAACCCCCTCATACGCGGCTAAGATCTCCTTTTCAGTTGGAGTGTAGCCCTCTTCCGACCCCTTGTAGGCCCGACTCCAGAATCCCAGGGGTCGGCCTCGGGTCTCTCCTGAGGCTCTCTGCCACAAGCTCCAAGTGGGGCCTTTCTCTCCAGCAGCAGTGTAGAGGATGTTCTTTATATCCTGCCCTGTCCGTACTGGCCCTAAGGCCACGGCACGGGCTATCTCTTGCTTAATCTGTTCAAAAGCCTGCTGCTGCTCGGGGCCCCATGTAAACTCATTCTTCATTCGCGTCACATGATAAAGGGGGCTTACAATGAAGCTATAGTTTGGAACATGCATTCTCCAAAAGCCCACTACACCCAAAAAAGATTGTGTCTCTTTCTTACTAGTGGGTGGAGACATAGCGGTGATTTTGTTGATCACATCTGTCGGGATGTGACGACGGCCATCTTGCCACTTTATACCTAGGAACTGAATCTCCTGAGCAGGTCCTTTCACTTTGCTCCGCTTAATAGCAAAACCAGCACGCAGAAGAATCTGGATTATTCGCTCTCCTTTTGTGAAGACTTCTTCTGCTGTATCGCCCCACACAACGATATCATCAATGTACTGCAAGTGCTCAGGGGCACTGCCCTGTTCTAATGCAGTTTGGATCAACCCGTGGCAAATGGTTGGGCTGTGTTTCCACCCCTGGGGCAAACGGTTCCAAGTATACTGAACACCCCTCCAGGTGAAAGCAAACTGTGGCCTACATTCTTTGGCCAAAGGAATGGAGAAAAAGGCATTAGCAATGTCAATGGTGGCATACCATTTGGCTGCTTTTGATTCCAGTTCATACTGGAGTTCTAACATGTCCGGCACAGCAGCACTCAGTGGGGGTGTGACCTCATTCAGGCCACGATAGTCCACCGTCAGCCTCCATTCTCCGCTGGCTTTACGCACTGGCCATATGGGGCTGTTAAAAGGCGAGTGAGTTTTGCTGATCACTCCCTGACTCTCTAGTTGACGAATCAACTTATGAATGGGGAGCAAGGAATCCCTGTTGGTACGGTACTGCCGTCTGTGCACTGTTTTTGTAGCAATTGGTACCTGTTGCTCTTTTACTTGTAGCAACCCCACAACAGACGGATCTTCTGACAGGCCAGGCAAAACAGACACCTGCTTAATGTTGTTTGTGTCTACAGCAGCTATTCCAAAGGCCCATCGATACCCCTTAGGATCCTTGAAATGCCCCCTTCTGAGATAATCAATACCAAGTATACATGGAGCCCCTGGACCAGTCACAATAGGGTGCTTTTGCCAGTTCCTACCAGTGAGGCTTATCTCGGCCTCCAACACAGTCAATTCTTGAGAGCCCCCAGTCACTCCAGAAATATGGATTGATTCTGTCCCTTCATAAGTCGAGGGCATCAGAGTGCACTGTGCACCGGTATCCACCAATGCCTTATATTTCAGTGGTTCTGATGTGCCAGGCCATCGGATCCACACAGTCCAATAAACTCTATTATCCCTTTTCCCCCCCTGACTGAGGGCAGGGCCCCTCTATTCATTACCTGTGGTAACCGGAGCAACTGCACTGGCGGTTGATCTGCCTTGTAATTCTCTCACCCGTGCTCGTAGTACATGAGTAGCTTGGTCGTGCCACTTCCTCATGTCTTCTCCATGGTCACGTAAGTAACGCCACAAGGCAAGTCGCGATATAGGATTCCTTCCTGGAGCTGGAGAGCGTTTGCCTCTAACAGCTGAGATTTTTGATTTTGCACCTGCGAAGGAGGGTTCATCGTCTTTAGTTTGTTGGATCCACATTTGTTCTACCATCTCCTTCACCTCCTTCAGTAGACTCTTTTGACTATACTGATCTTCATCAAGCGTTTCTGATACTTCTACAGGTTTGTCACGATTAATCAGTGAAGACACTTGCTCTTGGACTTTATTCAGTTGCTCCGTCATTTGTGAGATGGCGGCGATGGCGGCGCGAGTTGGGGGTAGCTGTTGTTCATAGCTTTGGAGCATAAGAATCAATTCATAAACTAAGGGGCTTCTCTGTTGGTCCTGGTATCTGTCCGATGCGGCCAATAGTGCAGAGGCGTATCTGGCTGGTGCTGTTGATGTGAGTTGCTGCCACATTTCACGCGTTGTTCTCACTCTCTCAGGGTCATGGCCTTGTGGGTCGTTAAAAACACAGTTCGGGTCATACAACATTTCCACCACGGCTATTTCCCTCAAATACTGGATACCCTGTTCAACTGTATCCCATCTTTTCGTCACAGGCTTCAAGCCGCTTTTGAAGGGGTACCTTTCCTTCACGGCTGTTAATACTCGTTCCCAGAGGGAGGCAGCCCCATCCAGACATCGACTAATCCCTCTGTCAATAGCTGGATCTCTGGCAATGGCTCCTAGTTGGCGGGCTTCATTACCATCTAGAGACAAGCTACTGGCCCCGTCGTCCCAACAGCGAACTAACCAGGAAACGATACTTTCATTTGGGCGCCGTGTAAATTCCTTTCTTGAGCCTTGGATTTCAGTCATCTTCAGAGGCCGACGAGTAGTAATAGAAACTTCCTCTTCATCACTCTCTTCTGCATGTCTCTTAGTTTTTCCTTTTGCCTTTCTTGATGTTGGTGGTTTCGAGGAGGGCCCCTCACCTGGATCTTCCTCCACCTCCTCCTCCTCCTCTTCTTCTTTTTTCCGTTCTAGACGCGAGGACACTCGTTTCCATTTCTTGCCCTCCACAGGGGCAACTGATATTGTTACTGGTGTCTCCTGTAATTGATCAGATTTGACTTTCCCTTTGGCTTGAACCTCAGCTCGGAAACTCTCTCTCTCCAAAACAGTATTATATATGGCACGGTAAGCACAAGCCAAACCCCAAATAAGTTGTACCTCCTTAGATTTACCTGAGCCGCACTGCCCCTGTTCCAAATACTGGCTAAGTTTCTGGGGATCCCACAGGTGCTCAAGAGTGAAATCCCATGACATTGCGGGTCCCCATGCTTCTAAGATTTTTCCTAAACCTCTCCATATTCCCTGCCAGTCAGCATTCTCTGGTTCTGGAGGAGACTCCTTCTGCTTACTATTCCTGTATAGGACTACATTCAGGGAGAGTGATATTACGACCACAAGCATGAGAGTTAACTCAGCATTGGAAAAGCGTCTGATAAACCAAAAGGAAAACCTGGAAACTGGTTTGAACATCGTGTGGTTTGTAAAATTAGCTATTCCATCTGGGATGTAGTTGCTTGTGAAATTAGCCATTCCATCCGGGATGCAAGTGTCAAAATTCGTATTAAACATTGCATATAGGTACCAAGATAGGTACCATACAGGCGTCTCCGTCAGTGCCCATATGTAGTTATATATGCACACAAGTCCACAACAAGTAATGATGACATTGATGATTCGCCAGTAGGTCGCGAGAAACACCATAGCTTTTAATCCCTTACTCAGCGCTCCCACGAAAAAGAGTGGGTTCATCGCTGGTTTCTGCTCAAAAAGGGTTAATGGGTTGAAACTAACAAGAGGGGGGGGGGAAAGGAAAAAAAGGCACTACCCAGACTAAGCAGTGCTCAAAGTTTACAAATATCCCAGAATACTGGCAGTACGCCTGGTCTTTCAAGGTCAAGTTTCCCAGCACAAAACCTGAACTACTGATAATGCTCCCTTAATGCTCCCTAACGAAGCTCTCTAAGAGCAGAGAGCGAGATTCGTTCTAAGAGCCAAAAAGCAAAAACCAAAAACAAAAGGCAGCTATGCCCGCATTCTCCACCAAAATCTGTCACGGAATCAACTAGATCAGTTTATGCCCGTGACAGGGGGCAGTAGGCCCCTGCCCTCCCCACCCCCCACCTGGGCCCACAAAATGGGAAGGAAGGGGGAAAAGGAAAAAAAAACAGCGGCAACAATCTATGGAGGTAAACTTATTTTACTAACTATGATATCGGAATACAAAATAATACAATATAATACAATCTAATTGAAATTGAGACTAATAAATCAAATAAGATATGAGAGAGAGTTCCCGAGACCGAGTCAAACCTGAAAAGCTTGGAACGGCTAGGAAAGCACCCTCCAGCACCCACTGCCAGGCAGTAAGAGACCGCCCCCCCCGGAAGGGTCAGATCCCGTGACTTCCGTAATGTATAGGGATAGGTACATAGAATTAGAATATTAACACTTCAATTCCAGTACATGATGTTTTGATGTGGAATATTGAAAATCAAATAAGCAAAAACCAAAACCATGACACTGGAATATACTTCATAATAGCCATCTCTCTGCACATCTCTTAAGAGAAGTTGGGAAAAAAAAAAAAAAAAAAGAAAAAAATTGGACTTTATAAAAAATATGCACGACGTTAATATTAATAACAAACAAACAAGCTAAGACATACTGTGAATTCTTGAATTCTTGGAAACTTTTACTCCCATCATTCCTATATTTCATCCCTACAGGGAAAACTGAACTGAACATAACAGATATGATATTATTATTTTCAACCTCTATATTTTCTAAATAAACTAAATAAAGAGTGATGTTTCATTAAGAGAGCAAAGAACACAAAGAACAGCATGGTGCTTGCCTGTGTTTTTGTTCCAGTAAGGCCTTTTGATGTGAAGGACAAAACAAAACAAAAACAAACAAACAAAAAAAAGAACAACAACAAAGAAGACCAAATAATATGGGCTAGTGGTTATATCCTGGTTATTTCCAGGATGAGAAATCTTCATTTTTTTTTATTAAAAGGACAATTGGAGAAGTTTTATAGTTTTATTTGGATGGTTTCTTAAAAGGTATAAAGATCCTTTGAGAAAGCAGACTTAAAATGGTTATAACAGTGATTATTGTAGGAACTGGTTAAGAAAACATGGGAAAAAGTTGATATATACTAGAAGAAAATATAAACTCAGTACATTTGTGCCATTTTTGTCTCAGCATAAGTGACAAAAGACTATCTGGAAACAATTTGAAACACCTGTTAAGTAATCTAGTGAGCTGGAAATACACACACACACACACACACACACACACACACAAATTGTCAATTATTATTTTGTCAAGTTTGTGTTATGAGACAGTCTCTTCCAAGTCTCTTTTTACCTCTATATATTACTATGTTATAAATACGATAGAATGTAATGTGTTTTTTTTTTTTTTTAAATATACACTTCAGAAATATGATTAACTCATGTTTTATGAATATTACCACATATATTCTTACATTGCTTGTATGAAAACATATTACTTTCAAATTGAAAAATTGCAGTTATTCAATAGGGTGTGACTATGTAACAAGATAAGAAAATGTGTAATTATAAATTCAATACTCAGCATAATCTCTTTTCCAATATGTTGTTTTTCCACCAACGTATTATCACCTTGGAAGTTGTTAAAACTAAGCTTTTAAAACTAATATTTATTTTGTTTATTGCATGTCTATCTTCTTGTAGTGTAAAATAAAAATCCACATCCATAGAAATTCAGAGAAATGATCATGCTGCATTTGATAATATTAAAGTGTGTTGCTGATTTTTCTGTTCATGTTTAAAATCTTACTGATTTTGTTGAAGAGCTGCTAATAGAGAAATACTGGATGATGAAATTAGGAGACGATAGTTTGATCTGGGACAGCATCCTAACATTTCCTTTTGTGAATAATTTACTGACGTCAATAGTTTTGGGTGGTTTGATGCAGTTCTGTGACTAATTGGGGTGAGGAGACCCACAGTCCTGAGCCCCAGGAGAAGAGAAAGGGGGGAAAATGGGAAAAAAAAAAAAAAAAAAAAAAGGGGTAGGGAGTTGGGACTAAAAACAAAACAGCAGCAACAAACTAAGGGAGAAAATTAATTTACTAAAGATGATGGCGGAATACAAGATAACACAATATAATACAATATAATTGAAACTGAAACCAGTAAATCAAAACAAATGAGAGTGTCCAAAACTGAAGGCCTTACTCTAATGCTGAAGACAAGATCATTCAGGAGAACACACTGCACTGATGAGCAGTAAAAGAAGGAGACATCTTGTTACTCACGAGCAGTTTTATCTTTCCCTCTAAACAGAAAACGGAAACAAAACAGTGAAAGTCTTCTGGGAGATGTAGTTCTTCTCTTCTGAGAACCAGGTTACCTGGAAATACTGAAAATCCACAGAACTGGGGCATTAGCTCTTTAACTCCCAGCGCACTACATGTTATTGTGATGTGGAATACTGGAATACTGACAACAAAAATCATAAAAATGTGACAACTGGATTTTTCAAAATACTTTAACAGCATGCAAAGCTATCTAGACCCACATTCTACATGTCTTTTCTTCCTTTTTAGACATATCTTTGTACCAAAGTCAAAGAAAAGAACAAATAATGACACTTTTATACCAGCTCTAATTTAGGCATCTCTATACATTTCTACACCAGACATTCTTGTACCAACAGTACGAACAGCAAGCAAAACATAAACTGATTCTACTGTAGAGAAATCAGAAAATGGAATAATCCTCTGTCACTTCATAAAAACAGTGCATTAAATGGCCTAGACCTGTTATTTGAAGACCATCTGATCATGAGGAATTTTTAAGCAGAGACCAGCACAGTCAAGTCACATTGTTCCTCTTGCCAAAAAGTAATCATGCTTCTAATACCAGAAAAAAGGATTGTATTGTGTGTACTTTTAACACCACTATGGAGGCTGAATGTTTCAGGATGGTTTTGATCAACTGAAACAATAAGTCCTATGATTTCAGTTTTCTTACCTGAAGCAGTCATGAAAATATACAAATAAGGGAGGTAGACGTCTAATTTGCATTCGTAACATTTTCTTTCATACTGACAAACAGAAAGCTAAACTAAACCTTGAAAGACCATCTTGAAAAATGAAGAATTATTCAGACTGTGTCCTTCCAAAATAGAATAATATATAATTTATAATAATAAATGGGGAAAAAAAAAAAAAGAAAAAAAAAAAACACCAGCAGCAGATACAACAACAAAAACAACAAACAAACAACACCTGTATTATTTTTGTTTCACACAGAATTACTTGTACAAATATAAACTGATAACATAGTATTATATTTTCCTTTGTTATTGGAACTCAGACAAGTTTGGATGCAACCTGGATAGAATACTACATTATACCATTATTTATCATAAGTATGAATATGCAAGGATAACATTTGTCTAATCAGCTGGAGACATCAACAATACAAACTGCTACCCTCAAGCTTTCCATTCTAGGCTCCCTAAACAATCAATAGACATAAAGAAACTGTTTCAAGGTATGATGCATCTCCCTTGCTAGAGTAAACAGAATAGGTTTTGAGCTGATTTCTCTAGCCTTTTTCCCAAAATACATAATGACCTGGAGATAAATTACTAATGATTCTGTTTGCAGTACAGATAGGATCATATTATACTATGTACAAATGGACTCTTGAAGCGATCATCTGACATTCTGACATGCTCAAAGCCAATAAGATTCAGCTTATATGAGGTTGGTTTTTTTTTTTGTTTTTTTTTGTTTTTTTTTTTTCCTGGCAGAATCCTAAGTTAACCAGGTTGGCCTGTCAACACCTAGTATGCTAAAAAACTGATTTTATCCCAGAGCATTCTGGTATAACCTGGGCAGCTTTCCCAAGGTGCCAGGTGGAAGAGATGGAGAAACATGGGTGTTGGAAGACTACAAGCCAAATTGTGTCAAATGTTTCTTTCTGTAAATTTTTATCTGGGGAGCTCTAAAGTTTAAATGGAACTTTCTTGCTTTAAAAATAATCAAATAGATGCTGAACACCATGATTTTCCTCTTAGGAAGCATATGTGTAATTCTTAAAATCTAGTGAACATCTTATCAGAGAGTGGGAAACAGATAACATTTCCTGCTGCTTAAATGCTTTTTAATGATGAACTGAAAAATCTCAGTGCTTCTCCCACCTCCATCTAATTCCCAGTCATCAAAAAGTTAACAGTTCTAGATCATCAGAGTTACTTTCACATATATCACTTTTTCTATTTGCACTTGCAAACAGAAAACAGGAAAAGATTGCTGTAAAAGTATGAGGGATTGTTCCAAAAGTAATGCCTCCTATTTTATTATGTTGACTCACTATGTCAGAGATGGATGTTGGTGCTACAACAGGAGAAGCTGAACCTTCCATCAGTACTCTGAAACATTTTGTCATAGTGCAGCAAATGACAGAAAAGGCAGTCTGATTAAATGATGTCTGACATGGAAGTGCATATGAAGCAAAGGTGTGTAACTGAATTCCTCCATGTAGATATAATTGCACCCACTGACATTCAGCATTTACTGAACACTTATGGATGTGAAACAGTGGATGTAAGTGGAGTGAGGTGGTGAATTGTGTGTTTCAACGGTGGCAACAGTGACATGGAAGACGTCCATGTTCTGGATGGCAAAGCAGATTTTCACGAATGTGGCATGCAGAATCTTGTTCATCACTGGTGAAAATGCAGAGCCATCTCTATTGCTCTAGTGAAATATTATAAAAAACATTTAGTACTTAAAACATATCATAATATGTGATGTTTAGATATATGGACTGTGAGGACACTAGGGGAAATCGAGCCCACATGAAGCTGATCACACAATGGAATCATAATTAAATAACTGATAACTGTACCAAATTCAATATCTATAAATAGAGAAGTCTTTCAAATTTTAAATTTAATTCTATTTTTCTTGGTAATTTTATTCACTAATTTTCTAATCTGAAATCTACTGAAGTCTAGGACCATTATCTTGTTCAGGTGAAATGTTTTGCATTAAACCAAAGAATATCTGCCATCTTAAATATTTGCAGATTCCAAAATGAGGTCTTAACATAAATATAAAAAGATATCTTTAGATCCTAAATTCTAGAGAAATATTAATTATTGCTTTTGAAATTCTTACACAAAAAAAGACATTTAGATCCTAATTTCTAGGGTTATATTAATTACTGCTGTTGAAACACACTAAATTCCATTGTCACCACTGTGAAATTTCCTGTCTTTAATAATTAATTCAAATAATATAATCCATATTATTTAAATTTCAGTTTAGTACAAAGAAACTTAATCTATTTATCATAATATAATAACATTTTATTCACATTTTTATAAGTGCAGCTAATTAAGTACTCTTTAATTTTTAATGCAAATATGATCTTTATATATTGATCAACTTCATAGGTTTTTTAAGAAATTTTCTTACAATTTTGCATGAATAAATTGCATTTTGTGCACCCGCTTGATTAGTAGATTGAAATGATGAGTATACAAATCTGTACTTACTGGGAGTTATTTATATATATTTTTTAATTTAATTATAAGAAGTTTTTAATGATTACAATATAATATTCATATGCAAAATAGATTTGACATAATTATTACACTTTTAAACTAGATTAAAAATTAAAATTTATTTATCTGCTGTTAATTTCAGTTATACTTAGGAGAACTGAGATATATTTTTATTGCAGAGTAAACCAGAATGTAGAAGTTACATTTCAATGTTAACCGACTGTTACAAGACAAGTAAACAAGTTTAATCGTGTTATTCACCTCATTGACTTTAATGATTCAATAATAGATGTAATAGGCACCTCAGGACCAGATGGCTTAGGGAAAAAAAGTCCCCATGAACCAGTATTTTTTCATCTCAAGTATCTGATAAATATGTTAACTCCCTGTGCTGTGATGACAGCCAGGATTTCTCACCAGCTGGCCACTGGCTCTGCACAGTGGGCAATATCATCCTCAGCCAAATGTTAGTACTCAGCTGTATAGTAAGGTCAAGACTTCTGTTTTGTTGCTGTAATTTTAAATGAAAACTGCTGTTTCTACTGATTTCATACAAACATAATAATTGTCAAAAAGAAAAAAAAAAAAGTGAATAACTTTTTGTCAGGTAGAGGAGTTAAGACTATTCACTTAGGAGCTCTCATAAAAGTTCTTGTCAATCACATGCATTAGCAGTATAGTTTGAATGTGCAAAGAGATACTGGGACTACAGTGATTTACCTCTCATCAAGTCATTTTACTACCCCAGTCTTTTCTACAGTACTGTGCCATCTCAGGCAGAGTCTGGATGTGATCATGCCTGGCAGACATTTTAAGCATGAAAGCAATGCTTATTTCTAGCTGTCATCTGTTGCTATAAGAAAAGTGCCAAAGAACCCCCTTACTTTTCCCAAAAATGTCAACAAAGTGGACAAGTTGATTATCTACAGCTTGTTTAAGCCAACACTGTTCATACTCGAAGCTGCATGTAGCCTAAAGTCTACCACTATTCTTTAGTTTTGGCCTTTTTTTTTTTTTTTTTTTTTTTTTGTAACATTCTTGTTCTTTTATAATTTAATACACATTTTTTTTCTGCCTCTGACTGCACAAAAAATAACAGTGGTAGAGCCTACTAAGACAAAAGGATGTCTGTAAGAGATTATTCTTTTACATAATTGTCTAAAACTTGCCTGGGACACAGATGAATAAGCCCAAACAAGTCCTAGGCAAGGGTTGAGAAATCCTTTGTCTGAGGGACACAGATGGACAAGGCCAGGGGCAATGAAAGATAGAGATAAGCCACAGATTAATGGCCAGGAAGCAGTCTTTTGTGTGAGCTTATCTTGAGGAAGATGGCCATCTCAGGAGGTGCTGCACATGACTCTTACCCAAGTGCCCAGGAATGCCACGATGACAGAAGAAGGATAAAAAGATGACCTACAGCCATGAGGTTTAAGTTTTCTAGCAACAGATTCCTAGTGAAGAAGAGGGGTTTCTGACATGAGAAGCCTCACGACCTGCCTCTCTCCCTCCTGTACTTGCTCTGCGCTCTGAAGAGCATGCTGAAGAAGAACAAAGGTGTCTGCCATCAGATTCCTCACTACAGAATGTTTGCATGCTGATGGACTATCTTAGGCCTGCTACCTGAGTCCTGCTGCTTCCTCCTGTACTTACCCTGCAGCTTCTTCCTGCTACCTGCTTGCTGCCCAAGGCTGGCCATGCTGCTGCTGCTCTCCCCCTGCACTTTTACCTCGGACCATCAGGACAGCATGCAACAGGACTGCTGCTGGATCCTGGTGGTGACTATCCCCGTTTTACGCAATTCTTGTTTATTTCCCAACTTTTCTATCGCCCTCCTTCCCTTCTCCATTACCCTAATTCATAATAGTGTCTGTCCTCCTCTTCCCCATCTCCCTGATTAAGATTTGTAATAAACTGGTCAGACCAATATTTGAACCATTGTTTCTTAATCTCATGCTGGGTATACAGATATCAAATAACCTCCTCTCCCTCCTATAAATTGGAGCAAGACAATGTCTTGTGTGTATTTTGTGTTTGTTTGTATGTGTGTGTGTTCACAAAACATTTCTCCTCTTCGTTACCTGATTTATGATCTGCCTTTGTAAAGAAAACAGTACTTGTGCCTGCATCCAAAATCGCAGAGTTTTGGACAGGAAGCTGAAATTTGTATAAGAAAAGAAAAAAGAAAAAAAGAAAACCACTTGCATTAGCCATCTCATCAGTGAGGAAGTGATTCTGAAACGAAATATAGTTCTGAAAACCTGCTGTTACTTAATTGAATTTCTATTCAAATATGTCTATTAAAACAAGTTGTAATTCCTCAACAACTTTAATTGCATCCAAGTTATATTAATGCGCTAGAAAATGAAAAATAAATATCAAATAGTATTATGAAACTTTATCTCACTATATTTGTTATACACTCTTTACCTCATTGTCATGATCTTATGATCTTTGGTTATCAGTATTCAACATCATAACATCATGTAGTGCACTGGGAGTTAAAAAGTTAATGCCCCAGGTCTGGGTACCTGTCCCAGAAGAGAGCTATTACATCCCCCAGAGGACTGTTTGAAGTTCTGTTATCATTTCTACTCAGAGGGAAAAGATAAAAGGCCTTCATAGAACACCTAATGGCCCTCTTTTCAATCATCTTGCTTGTCTCTGTTGCGGGTGCTGTCAATTCTAATTATATTGTATTATATTGTATTATAGTGTGTTATCTTGCATTCTGATATCTTATTTAGTAAATTAGTTTGTTTCTCCTCAGATTGTTGCCAGTGTTGTTTTTTAGGCCCATCTCTCCATCCTTTTCTCTTTTTTTTCCCCTTTTCCCTTTCCGGGCCATGGATCTGTGGGTTCCCCTGCCCCGCTAGTCACAGAACTGGGCTGGACCAGCCTGTAAACCATTGACAGTCATTTAAATGCAGAATAAGATGTCATTTAAATGCTATCATAACAATGAAGAATGTATTCTTTTCCTACCATTATAATATGTGTTTGTGAATGACTATATAGGGAACTTATTCACACTACATTCTCTTATTCTGGGATGTATTCACACACAACCTTAAAAGAGGATGAGATGCCACTATTCCTCAGTATAAAAATCTCTACTTTAAATAGAGCGAAACTGAATATCATTGACACTATTTTTGGGGGGTTCTTTGCTGTGAATATTCCTCTGTTTGCATCCATTCTTATGAAGCATACGTGCCAAATATAAATTTATATGTATATGAGAAAAAATGTTTGCTATTATAACGGGAGCATACTAAAAAAATGATAGTCAATATAATAAAGAACAGAAATATAAAGATGTTGGTATTCTCAATACAGCAAAAATCAATGCAAGGGTACACCTCCTGTAGGAAGAGTTGAAAGGAAAAAAAAAGAAAGCGGAAATAGGAAGAAGAATAATTTAAAATCTCAAAAACAAAACGACAATATTAATTTATGCCAGAAAAAAAAATAAGTGTGAGAAATAGTTACTTTTTTAATTATTATTTTACATATATATTTAACTTGGATATCAGAAACTCGAACAACTGGCTAAGATGTTCAGAAGAAGAAGAATCTTCTGCACCCTCCCTCATTAAAGGAGCAAAAATTATCTCAACTCTGATGTATGAACAAAGGTACAACAAGTATAACAATTGAGATGGAACTAATGAGATGATATCAGGTCATACTGAGAATTTATTCTTTGTATCACTTTATAACTGCAAGCCACACACACAAGTTAAGTGGTGCAGAACTTCTCCAGAAAAGACTGACATTGTTTACAGCAGTTAGCAGTTAACAGATTTCTACAGCGCTATATTGTGTTTCAGTGGTACCCATATTCAATATTTGTGGGGACTTTTGGGGGGGTGTTATTTTTTTTCTAGTTCAGAGTGTCTTATAGTAGGGCTAGTCTGTGCAGAATAGGTGGTTGCATGAATATCAGAATAACATTCTTACTGAATTAAATGATTATACGTATTTTGTGCTTGTAAATCACCTGGAGTATTTGGAGATGCTGACTCTTCTGGGAAAATATTGGAAAATTGCAGAGGATGGTAAATAGACATACTACATGCAATTTTTTTTTTTCTATGTGGTCCTTAAGGGCAATTCCTCAGAAATAATAATCTAGACAACGACCTCTATAGGCTTCATTTATACTGAAATGCAAAAATACTTTATGACGTGTCCTATAACCTAGTGTTCCAAATATCTTGATCAAGCATCACACAAAAATGAACTGTAAATCTTCTCTGAAAACCATCTTGTTTCACATCTCTTCTGACACACATTTATAATTTCCTTTAGAGAATATCAAGTCATGGACTGCAAAAAATGAGGGATGTGAATGTCCATGTCTTACCCTGATTTTGACTGAAGACATATCTGTGAATCCAAGTAGATTCTGAAATGCTCTTAAGGACTATGTTAGATATCTCTGTCAATCAAACTCATTTCATAAAAACTTCCACTATGATTGGCACTATGGAGCTCAAGATGTTAGCCTTGCTCCTGCCTCATCTGTCTATTCTACCCTTTATCTTTTTTTTTTTTTTTTTTTTTTTTTAATCACAAAATGAACTGGGTCAGGAAATCAATTTGAGTTGAAACTCTGTGTGCTCTTTAACTTCAGTGATCATGAAATTGCAATCTCAGGGAATAGGGGGAGCACTGTACAGTTCAAATCCCTTCTATTCCAAATATTTAATTACTTACTCAATAGCAATTTTTTTTTTTTTTTTTTAACTTGATTACATAAGATTCAAAAATTTTAATCATGTGAATCCTGTATAAATGTTTTGAAACAGAAAAAAAATGACTGTCATTCTTATTTCACTCCTGTTCGTATTTTCCTTTGTTTCTTTAAAACTTTTTCATATTTAAATTTCACATTCGAGGCTAAATTTGCAGGGGAGTAATTATTTTTAGTTAAAAATGAAATCAGTCAATGTGAACTGATTTTTCAGCTGCTGTATCAAAAACAAGTAATTAGAAGTGCCTATACCATTGCTCTTGATAAGTAGAAGTAACTGTACTCAGATGAGTAAACAACTAAATATAGACGTGCTATGATTGGGTGAATGAACAAATTACACTTAAAATGTGGAAAATTTTCTTGTCCAGTCTTTTCCAGCTACTTTGTGTGTGTGCATGTGTGTGTTCTGTCTATTCAAATAACTATTCTGTAGTTCTTTAAACATTGGTCAGCTGTGTTTTGTTGGTAATTAACCTCAAAGACAGAGGTTAATTGGTCAATTGTCTTTGGAGAGTCTGATGGGGGAAGTTTGAGCTTGTGAACAACCAGAAAGTGAAAAAGGGCAACTCTCCAGAGTCAATAAAGGAAGCTTCTATTAATGTATTTCAATTTTAATTTGACAGTGTATACATTTTCTCCTTGTAAAAACATATGCTCCAAAAGCGGAGCTGCTATATCAGATATTGTAAGTTTATACTAATATGCAATATTTCTAGATAGTTATGAGATAAGCTTTTTTACTGTTTCCAGTCATAGCATGTCTATTTAAAGGAGGAATTTGTTTAAACTCTTGTGAATATATAGTTATGATTACCAGTGGGAGGGAGGTTTAAATTTGTTTTCAATAATGGAAAAGCTTTCTAAAAAAATATAGTTCTGGGTGGTCAAATGTATTCCATATCTCACTGAGTGGTACTATTTCTGTTATACCAAACAGCTGAACAGATTTAACGGAAGATATTCAGAAAGTCAAATAATAGCTTATCTTCTAATCCAGTAGCATTATGTTTTCTAGGTGATGATAGAAAGATCTATGTAACATGACCATAAAAAAAAAAAAAGAAAACAGATTTTTTTTTTTAATGTGTACTTTTTTTTTTTTTTTCCTGAACAGGATTAGATTTAAAAGAGAAGATTGTTTTTTATTTATAAGGGAACTGACAAATCCAAATTCAGGCTGAAGTAGTTTTATCATTTACTTGTAGGCATTAATTCTATTTATGACTTGTTATTCAAATTAGAGAATTCAAATGACAGCATTTGCTTTTCATGAATAGGTAGAAATGTAACTAAACTACCTCAAAGATCCTAACATAATTAGGTTTTGTATCTATTATAAAGTTGCCAATTTTAAACACAGTCTGTATTTTCCCAAACTGATTTTCCATACTTCTGGTTTTACATCTTGCTGTGATTTTATAGAAAGCTGCTTTTTAGTAAAATATTAATTCGAATTTGTTCATTTCTACTCTATTTTATGATAGCCAACAGATCTAATAATATTGTTAAAGTGGGTCATCACAGATACTCTTTTATGATTATATTTAATGAAAACACATTATCCCAAACCTTTTAGTTTTGAGACATATCCACGACATGTAGAAGCCCAATTTAACCTAGACAGTTGAATTCAAAACCCAGAAAGGTAGGAGACTGTATTCCCAATAAAAATACTTCAGATATTGAAAATAAAGTAGGTTAGACATACTATGTGGAACATAGCCTCCATTTATTTGCTTAGGCAGTGGGATTTTCATTTTAATATTTAGAGTAGCAAGGGAAGATAATAGACATGTGCCACAGTTGCCTACCAGTTATCTTTCTCCCTTCATTCTTCCCTGAAGACAAAAGATGAAGCAAGCTATCATATTTCCATCCCATTTTCCCCAAATCCCCAAATCTTCCCTCTGACCCACACCCAGATTCTGAGAAAATTAATTCAGTGCTTGGCTGAGGATCCTTGAGCTAGTCCTGTCTGTAACACACTAGAGAGAGTCTTCATCTATTAGTTAATAGTAGTTCAAGTAATTTTCCCAGATGCAATTTTCTTCTACAAAAATGAAATATATACTATGTTTCTACTAAAAAGACATTTTCTAAAATCTACGGATTAACTGCAAAGGACAGTGGAGTCTAGAATTCTCAATACAGACTCATCTGTACTGTGTCTCTGAGGCATCCTTCTAGAATACAGATCATAATACTATGATTATCAAATTATACAAAAGTCATACACAGTGAACAGGTGGCAGAAAAACTAACTGGAAAGAAAAAAAAGGGGAAAAAAAGGAAGAAAAAGAAAATTAGTGAAAATTGGGAAAATATATATTAGACATACTTTTAGTTCACAGAATTTCTAATATATGAAGTAGTGTATGCAAGGAACTGCTGTGGTATTATTTTTAGTTATTTTAGTTTTAGTATTATTTTAGTTATTTTAGGCATAGTTGCAAATACCTCAACTCAATTCATATTGAGCTGTACCTTTCTGCTTAGATTTTACAATTAACTTTGCAGAGATATATATGTTTCACTGAAGAAGTAAACTCCTTCTTCTGCTGGGTCAGATGCTATTACTTTGGTAGAAGCAATTAAACATCTTGAAAATATGTACTATGAACCATTTTTTTCTATAGAAGGAGAGCAGCAGTTTTTGTTTTATTGTTAGCAGTATCTTTATATTCAAAATGTGATAGAAAGAAATATATATGGCATATAAGTATGCATGCATGGCTGTGTTATCATTCAATAAGATGTGGACAGATTGGAGACCTGGGAAGAGAGGAACCTGATGAGTTTCTACAAAAGCAAGTGTAGAGTCTTCCATCTGGGGAGGAATAACTGTGCATAACTGTACAAGTTAGTGGAAAAAAATCTCTGTGAAGAAGCACCTGGTTGTTCTTGTGGACTACAGATTGGCCATGAGCCAGAAGTGTGCCCTTGTTGCCAAGAAAGCCAATGGTATCCTGGAGTGCATTACAAAGAGTATAGCCAGCAGGTCGAGGGAGGTGATCCTTCGCCCCTACTCTGCCCTGGTGAGACCCTATTTAGCATATTGTGTGCAGTTTTGGGCTCCCCAGTTCAGAAAAGACAGGAATCTCCTAGAAGTGGAGGGCCACAAAGATGGTAAATAGCCTGGAGAATCTCCTGTATGTGGAAAGACTGAATAACCTGAGTCTGTTCAGTCAGGGGAAAAGAAAACTGAGGCGGAATGATTATTATTTATAAATATGTAAAGGGAGATGAAAGTCAAATAAATGAGGCCAGGTTCTTCTTGGTGGAACACAGCAATAGGGCAAGGAATAATGGCCTAAGGCTTGAACATAAGAAGTTTCATATAAACATGCAGAAAAACTTCTTTACAGTAAGGGTGTTGGAACACTGGAACAGTCTGTCCAGGGAGGTGATGGAGTCCACTTCTATACAGATATTCAAGACCTTCCTGGACACCTACCTGTGCAATCTATTGAAGGATGCTTCCTTCAGAAGGGGAGTTGGACTCAGTGATCTCTTGAGAACCCTTCCAACCCCTGCAATTCTGTGATTCTGTGATATCTTCAGGTATATAAATATAGGTACATTATATGTGTATACAAATACCATACTGGCATAAATGAGTTTTTCTTTAAAAACTGATAGGAATATAATATTTTTTAATAGTGACAGTAAGGCACTATAAAATATACTGTGAGAAAACACAATAATTACAATTGTTTAGAGTAAAATTTAAGAGACAGTACAAATAATGTTGGAGAGCTTAGGGTCACTTTTCAGCTGAAAAGTGTACATGAACTTTCTAGAGCAGAGACAACTTGTATAAACATTCATTTATTGGGACATTAATTCATTTGGTTCCTGACCACCTGTTTCCTGTTCTGGGTAAGGACATTGAAAGGAATGGAAAGATCCTATCAATAAGCACCTGCATTCATGGCTGGTGACACCACCAAAACTTTTTTGGCTTTTTTTTTTTTTTTTTTTTTTGCAAGAGTTGTCTACATGACACTGGTCTTGCAGACACCAAATGGGGTTCACCTTTTTCAAAGAGGGAAGAGGGTCATTGGGGGAGAACTAGCAGGGCCCATTGGTGGGGCTTTAAACTACATTAGAAGGGGGAGAAGGGTAATAGCCTGCCCGTGATAAGATGTGGGACAGTACAGCTAGGTTAGAGGGACAGGGTGCCAGTGGGGACCCTCAGCCTGCTGCCCTGAGATGTGCTGACAACACTTCAGCATATTTGAAATCTACGACAATGAATCAGGAACTACTGAGGCAATAGGAGAAGATAACATGGAAACTCAAAATGCTTCAAAGGAATTAAGGAGTTATGCTCCAAGAAAGAGACAAGTTTGGCTACCCAGTTTAAATACCAATGCATGCAGGTTGGAAAACAAACAGGAGGAATTGGAAGCCACTGTTCTACTAGAAAACCACAACATTTTTTGTCATCACTGAAGCATATTGGGATGATTCCCAGAATTGGAGTGTGGCTATAAATGACTAGCTATTCAGAGAGGACAAGGGAAGAAGGAGGGGAGGAGGCTTTGCCTCCTATGTCAAGAAAGAAATAGGATGTGAAGACCTGTCCCTGAAGAATGGTCATGAGGAAGTTGAAAGTCTACTGATGAAAGTTAAAGACCAAGGCAAAAAAAAGGAGGGAAACCAGCTGCCTTGACATATGAAGGAAAACATCATGGTGAGCTACAGGCAATTCAGGAGGCTTCTGTAATATATCAAGGATAACTCCTCGAGCCAAGTAATAGACATCCCCACCAGGGGGGGATGCAATATGAGACCAATCTCTCACCAGTGCAAGTGAACTGATTGGTGACATCAGGATTGGAGGCTGCCTGGGCTGTCATGAAAATGGAACAGCAGAGTTCATACTCCTAAGGGATTTGAAACAGAGGAAGACTAAAATGTTAGGAAAACCAATTTTGAGCTTTTCAGGAAGTTAGTAAAATTTCCCTGTGAATCTTCCTTAGGGACAAGGGAGCATAGTAGAGCTGGCATATCTTTAAGGAAGCTTTCCTTAGGGAACAAGATATCATGAGATTCAACAAATCCAAGTGCAGAGTCTTGCACCTTGGTCATGGAAACCCCCACTATCAGTACAAGCTGTGGAATGATAGGACAGCTCTCACAAGAAGGACTTGGGAATACTGGTGGATGGCAAACTGGGCGTGAGCCAACAATGTGCCCCTGTAGATCAGAAAGCCGAACGCATCCTGGGCTGCATCAAAAGAAGTGTGGCCAGCAGATTGAGGGAGGTGATCCTGCCCCGCTATTCTGAGCTGGTGAGACATCCTCCCAGAGAATGGCCAAAAAATTATCTAAGGGATGGAAAATCTTTTCTACAATGATAGGCTGAAACAATTGATATTGTTCATTCTGGAGAAGAAAAAGTTTAAGGTGACATGATATTAGCCTTTCTGTACCTAAAGGGAGGCTCTAAGGAAGAAGGGGACAAACTAGCAGATTCTGTTGAGACAAGAGAAGGGGAAATGTTTTCAAACTAAAAGAAGGGAGTCTTAGACTGAATATAAAGGCTATTTTTTTTTACAATAAGGGTGTTGAAGCACTGGAAGAGGTTGCCCAGAGATGTGGTGGCAGCCCCATTCCTGGAGACTTTCAAGGTCAAACTGGACCAGTCTCTGAGCAACATGATCTAGCTGTAGGTGTCTTTGTTTATTGCAGGAGAGTTGGACTAAATGACTTCCAAGGGTCCTTCCAAAGGGGACTTCCAAATCAGTGATTGTATGATTCTATGAAACACTGGCTTTTAATAGAACTTACAAATAGTCCTTTTTCCAGCATGAATGCAGCAAGTGTAATATTTCTGCCTTTGTAACTAGTGTAGTGAACTTTTGTAGACAAACTAGAAAATGCCTCAGTTTACTATCTTCCTGGAAGATGTCAGGAAATTTTAACAGTCTTCATTAGTGGAGAGTTGGCATGTCTTTACTAAAACTACTGTTTTTAAATTTGTGCTATAATTCATTGGGTTTTGTTGAAGTACCTTTCAAAGAAGTATCACAAAGAAAAGGAAAGTTGTTTTGGCATGATCTCCTCTTCTTTGTACTATTGCAAATCAGTGAGGTATCAAAGACTTACTTCTGTAAATATATATATTTTTTTCCAACACAAATAGGTATTTGATGCATACTTTCCTCTCCCCATGAACATCAGAGGTCAAACTGTCATAGAAACCAAACACTTATAGTCTACATTTCAATATTTTTAAATTATATTTTATAACACAATATATCACCATAAGACAATCTATCCACAACATTAAGTACTGTAAATTACTGTTAATGGAAGAACACATCACAGAGGGATGCTGGGACTGATATTTCCTATCTCTCAGGTAAATGTTCTTTTTCTTGAACTCATGATGTAAGAAGACAATTTTATACATATGTAATTCTTCTAATTCACATAGCTGAGTTTAAATGACCTGCTGTTATCTAAAAACAGGAGGTATACATGAACATGCTCATATGCGTGTGTCCATCACGTGTCCACTAATGAAGAAAGATGGAGGAGTACTTTTGGTAGGTTTTAATGATTATGTGCTACACCAATAAGCTGAGCTGATATTATTACCTTCTCTATCATAACATAGTTATCTAAGATTTAAACATTTTTCCAGAGATGTCGGATTTGTAAAATTTTTCTAAGGCTTCCTGTTCTGTGCCACTAAATTGAGACTAAATTTGTCACTGAAAATAAACAGTTTGACATTACAAAATCCTTTAAAAAAATGCCTCCAAGTTAAATTGATCTAAGGGTATTGCCCTATTTCCATTGTCACAGTACTGTTGACTTTAGGTCCGTATATACTATACACTGACGTAGGCAGTAGCTGACAACTCTGCAAACAGACAGAAGCTTCATCCTGAACTGCTCATCAACTCAGTTCAACAACTAATATTAGTTAGGGAACTAGTGGATTAGAACAGAGTATTTGCAAAATGTCAGATCTGTTTGTGTTCAGACAGCAAGAGCTACCTCTGAGGGAGATTAAAGATCAGCTGAGGTCCTGTGAGGGAACAAAAACAGATAATTCAGTGAAGACTGTGCACTACAAATGTAGAGTAAAATATTTTAAAATCAGCGCCACCTCAAAACATCTCAAATTAAGAAAAAAAAAAAAAAAAAAAAATTAAGTCAGGAAAGCATGGGACATACCAAGCTGGAGTATACCAACAGAGAATTGGACTACAAAGTCTATGCATTTATGTGAAGTGGCTGATCTAGCCTTCAGATTAAATATTACTTTGTGAAGAGCGATTAAATCCTCAGACTGCAGAAGTATGCTAGAAAGGTGCCTAACTTTCCAAGGCTAAGAATTAACAGGTGAATCTGAACCTTATGACCCATAGGCTAACTGCATGACTGTCAGGTGATTAATTTCCAGTCCCAGTGGAAATGTATCATACCATACTGCACTTGAAATAATATGCTAGACTGTGTAAATAAGCAATAATTAGACATTTCAACAAGTCCTTCCACCTTAATCTAGCATAGAAGAGATCTCAGCTGAGTAACTTTGGACTTTGAGTCAGATATTGGTCTTCACGTTTAAGCAAAGTTTTGAACTAATGTGAGAATAGTTATATAGAATTGTAGAATTACATAGAATTCTAGAAAATACTCTGTGCAAAAGAAGTCTGAAGAATTCAGCTAGATTAATCTCAAGAGCAGAAAGCCAAAGAGAGCCAAAATAACAGCTTTCAAATATACAGGGGATTATTGCAAAACAGAAGAAATAAATCCTTCTTTGAGGGGAAAGGAAAAAGGAAATGAATTAAATATCACTGAAAGCGATCTAAGATAGACATCAGGAAAAAAACTCTCTAGCTGTGAGGCTACTTAAGCAACAGAATTGATTGCTCTGGCAGGATGTGGACTCTCTATCTTTAGAGGCTTTTAAGAACAGGTTAGATAAACATCTGTCAAGAATAGTTTAGATATAGTAACCCTCTATTCAGCAGGTCATGCAATAAACAAATTCCTGAAGTGATTGAGAAGTTTTTCAGCTTTATTTTCTATAACTACGGACATCTCAAAAAAGTGTAATTAATTTACAAATTAATTTACAAACAACAACAACAGCAAAACACATGAATCTATTATTCAGTCATTAATTGCATTCTTTTTAGAGGGTTTTTTGTTGTTCCCCCCCCCCCCCCCCCTCTGCTTCTTATGGCCAAAATAATCCTCCCCTTGTTTAACAAATATCACCTTCAAGAGGCAAAGAGCAGAGCTGCACATAAGTGTAAGACAGAACAAGAAGCAACTATTTACAGATGGTAATTCTCAATTATTATTGTATTGTACAATTATTTCAGTTTGGAAGAGGGAAAGGATGCCACTAACAACAAAACAAATTAACCTTAATCCAATAAATGGAGTAGCTGAAATTTTTAAAAGATACAGAATTTTAAGAATATTTGAAATATTTGATATTATTGTAGTTGCAATCCTACTTGTTCCAGGTTTATTCATATAGTAAAAGCTTGGACTATCTGCCTTAGAAATGTACACTTGTTAATTTATATCCTGCTTAAATGTGTGGTTATTCTAGAATATTGGGTGAAGAAGCGATACTTTTCTTTTATGACTAATTCTAACTAAGAACACATACAAAAATATTTATCAACAGATGTGCTTTGACACTTGATAAGGTCTATTCATCTTCTTTTTTTTTTTTCCCCTAATGTATATTTGTATAAACATACTCTAATTTATAAAGTATGGCATTTCTGCATAGCCTTGAAATTGAAAAAGGTATTTTATTCAGCTCATGAGAAATGGTTTCTTTTCCCAAAAGAGAACGTTATTTATACATAATATTCTCCATTTCCAAATCTAAGTATTCTAAAAAGAAAATAAAAATGAAAAAATAAAAGACAGATTTTTTCTTGATGTTCAGAAGTGTTTGTAAGAGATATATATATATATAATTTGAGCACAGTTTAACTAGTAAGTTATTCTCATCATAGTACTCTACAAAAAAATATCACCAGCAAAGGAAAGCTAAGGACAAATTTATCTTTCAAACAGTAGCAGGTTTATTACAGTCTTTACAATAAAAGTTCCATGCAGTAAATCCCAGAGATATTACTCTTAAATACTGCTGTATTAATCAATAAAAGTAAACCAGTCAGAATATTTTCAAACTTCTCTCTGGTCTGGAAGACAAATGTTTATAATTGGTCATCTTATTATACATTTTTCCAATTGTTTCTCCAGAGGAGTTACTTGAGATTCTTTGGTTTTAGGTAAGGAAAATTCAAGTCAGAATGATGTTCCAGGTTTTACAAAGCATTTCTACTAGAAGATTATCTTAACAAGAAGTTTGTGGAGTCTGGAGAAAGGGCAGTTCAGTATAGAAAACAGCAACAATCAACAGCTAAAATGCTGGTTAGATGAAAGTTGAATAATGTTTTATTCCGAAAAGAAAGTTGAGGAGTAGATTACGTGGAGACTGCTTTCTCATTAGTAGCAGTGAAGCACTCAATATTTGAACTTACATTTTACAATTTTCCAGGATTAACCACTATATTTATCAGCACTTGTCTTATGATTTTACAAACATTTTTGTAAGATAATTCAAATGTTTGAAAAAACATACAAAAGTAAGAAGTCCATGGAAAATGAATGGTAGTATGGTGAAGCTTTTCTGTGCCAGTTATTTAGATTAGCCATTTTAGTCCTTGACAAAAACAAAACTAAAATTATATAAGATTACCAAAACTTTTCATAATAAAGTCAAAATAAGCCTCAACAGAGTATTTTAATTTTCTAATTCTAGTTGAATAAAACCATTAAACACAGACTTTCCTGCTTTAACAAAATGAACAAAAAACAAAAATGAACTAAAAACAGTAAATAAGCATTAAATATATAAAAGTTTTAGCAGTTTTTCTTCTGAAAAAAGTATAGAAATTTTAAGGTTAGAATTAAGTTAGGGAGTGCTTCTGATGTTTTTATATTGCATTAAAGTGTTTTTTTTTTTTTTTTTTTTTTTTATTTCACATTAGTCTAGGAAAATTTTAAAAATAAAAATAACAATAACAAAACTACTTTCTACGTACCTACAAAGAACATTAATTGTCCTGCTTATGTAAAACAATGCAAGGATAAGCCAAAAATAGGGCACATTTTTCCAAGTTTTATCTAACAAACAGTGGTATCTACATCTTTCTGGAGAACTCAAGTGTGCTAGTCATGATAAGAAAACAAGTTATATATTTATTATAACTGGCCCAAAAGGTCCCATGAAAATATTTTTACAGAATATTAGATTTCATATCCATTTTAGTCACTCACACCCAAAAATATCTGAAGTGTTTTGCTTTTCTATAGGAAATGTTAACTCTTTTAAGATGGAAAATTTTCATCTACAAAAATATGGATATATCATGAATATTTTAGCTTAATGTTACTGTACCTGTCAAGCTGAAAAAGCAGTGCTTTTTTACAATGGTTAATTTTATATACTGAATTGAAGTAGCAACTTGTTTATCTAATCAGAATTCATATTGTGGTACCTGAACCACTTATGAGTCCTAATAATCTAAATATGTAAAGATATTCGTGCGGATGTATTCTAAACTTACTAAGCTCGATGCATTGCAACCATGTAAGATACAACATGTGGGTTTCTTTTCTCTACCCGTATGAACACTTGCACAAGTTAAGGAAGCCCATTGGATAAAATTTATGTATTGTTAATGTTTTTTATTAGTGTGGCCTGAAGTGGTGGCAAAATGCCCAGAAATTAGAAAGAATCCTGGTGTTGCTTAGAAGTCAGAACACAGAGCCATAAAAATAGAAAGGGATAGATGGAAGTTTGAATGCATTCTAACTAAGCAGAACTGAAGCTGTCTGTTTTATGTAGCCTTTTATCATCCCGCCTACGGCATTTTTGCAGAAGTTATCCTGACTCCACATATTAAACAGTTAGGTAAAGTAATATTTTTCAGTTCAAATCATCCCTTAGTTTCTTGGGGGAGCTGAAGAGGAAGATCCGTATTAGCCTAATTTGAGAGGGAAGTAAAAAAGCTATAGCTCCACTATTTATTTCTTCCTCTGAGAGCATTTGGAAATCTCTTCACTGGAACTCAGTATCTTAAGGATGCCGTTAAAAGTTGTGGGGATAGGAAGCATACTATTGGAATTGAGGAGAGGCAGCTTTCTGCAACATAGTCAGCAGTGGGTGACTGATTAAACTATTGCAAAACAAAACAAAACAAACAAAAAACAAAACAAACAAACAAAAAAACAACCAAACAAAAAAAACCCACAACCATAAAGAATCTCTATCATCCTTTGAGAGTCCTGGATAACTGAGGATGTCCTGGTGGCAAATGTGGCAACCAGGCAAATGTGGTTGCTTGTCTTCAAAAAGGGCCAGAAAGATGATCCTGCTAGCTTCAGATCTATCAGTCTCACCTCAATGCCATGGAAAGTTATGGAATGGATAATCTCAGGAGTCATCATGTTTCAATTAAAGGTCAATCAAGGGATCAGTCCAGGTCAGCATGGGTTTATGATTCTGCTTGGCAAACCTGATTTCATTCTATGATAAGATGACTTGGTTAGTAGATAAAAGTAAGGCGGTTGATGTGGTCTACCTGGGCTTTGGTAAGGCCTTTGGCACTGTCTCCCAAAACATCCTTGTGGAGAAGCTGACTGCCCGCATTTTGGATGGGTATACACTCTGCTGAATGAAACACTGGCTGGATGGCTGGGCCCAAAGAATTGTGGTCCGTGGAGTTATATCCAGTTGACAGCCAGTCATGAGTGGTGTCCCCCAGGGTATGGTACTGGGGCCACTCTTATTTAACATCTCTATCAGTGATCTTGATGACCCTCAATAAGTCTGTAGACAACACCAAGTTGGGAGGGAGTGTTGATCTGCCTGAGGGAAGAAAGGCACTACAAAGGAACATGCATAGACTGGACTGATGGTCCAAGGATAACTGTATGAATTTCAATAGAGCCAAGTGTCGGGTTCTGCATTTTGGTCACAACAGTCCCAGGCAACCCTACAGGCTTGGGGAAGAGTGGCTAGAAAGCTGTCTGATGGAAAGGGACGTTGGTGAACTCGTGGACAGTCAGCTGAATATCAGACAGCAGTATGCCCAGGTGGCCAAGAAGGCCAACGGCATCCTGGTTTGTATCAGGAATGATTGTCATGGTTTTATGATTTTTGGTTATTGGTATTCCACATCATAACATCATGTAGTGCACTAGGAGTTAAACTGTTAATGCTCCAGTTCCGGACACCAGTCCAGAAGAGAAAAAGAACTACATACCCTAGGAGGCTTTGCAGTCAGAGAGGAGACCCCTGGCAAGGTCACCTGATGTGCTCTGCTTCGTCAGGCTCTCCTCCCTGCTGCTCAACCAGACTGCACATCTCACCTCAGTGTTATGGTGAGGCCTTTCCACCTTTTGGGCACTCTCTCTCATTATATTTGATTTGTTGGCTTATAGTATGTTATCTTGCACTCCGATACCATGTTTAGTAAATCAGTTTGTTTTTCCTCAGATCATTACGGCTGTTTTTAATTATTTTGGGGTTCCCCGTTTCCCTTTTCCAGAAGTGTGAATTTTGTGAAATCCCTTTGCCCCGCTAGTCACAGAACTGGGCAGAACCAGCCTGTAAACCGTTGACATTCTTGGTGGAGAATGTGGACAAAAGCTGCATTTTAGCTTTTAGAACGAACCTCTCTCTCTCTGCTCTTGGAGAGTTTCATTGGGAAAGTTTATCTCTTTCACAGGTGCTCACTGAAAACTTGAAAGTCCAGGCAGACTGCCAATACTCTGGGATATTTGTAAACTTTGAACACTGCTATCTTTCTTCTGTAAAAAGAAAAAAAAGAAAAAAATCTGCTTTCTCTTTTAAACCTGTTTGCAGAGGGAGCTGCTAATTTTACAGAACTTGTGATTTTTAAACAGGTTCCCGGTCTCTCCTTTGAATCCTTTTATGCATTTTTTTGAATACTCATCTGATCACGTTTTTAATTTCCCTGAATGTACTGCTCATCATTTCGCTCAGTATTTGTATTTATCATATTTTGAGGAAGCCTTCCCCAGAACCAGAGAATACTGATTGGCAGGGAGTGTGGAGAGGCTTGGGAGAGACTTTAGAGTGATGGACATCTTTGCTGTCATGGAACTTTACTCCTGAACTCCTGAAAGACCTTAAGAGAGCTTAAACAGATAATTGAGAGGAATGTTGAGGCTCAGGCAGATCTGAGGAGGCAAAAATGATTTGGGGCTTTGCTAATGCCTATTGGGCCTTATTCATTACTATCCTGGATAGGGAGAGAGTTTGTGAAATTGAGCGAGAGTGTCTGAGAACTGAAAAGGAGAGTCTCAGGGAGACAGTATAAAATGAGCGAGAGAGTCTCCAAGCTGAAAAGGAGAGTCTCCAGGAGAGACTCCGAGCAGAGAGGAAGGTCTCCAGGCTGAGTGAGTCTCCCAGTCAAGAGAAAAGACCTCCAATCTGAGAGAAATGCCCTCTGAATCGAGACAGACTCCCTGCAATCCAAACTTAACAACCTTCAATTTCAACAAGACACCCTGCACTCTGAGCGAGACACCCTCCTGTCAGAGAGGGACATCCTCAAGTCTGAACGGGATGTACTCCAAAATGAATGAGATGCCTTCCAGCATGCAAAATTCAGTCTCCAAATTGAACTAAACAGAATTCAGTTTCATCAAGTCATGCTCGAGTCTGAACTAAATATCCTCATAATTGAACGAGACAGACTCTGAGCTGAGCTGGAGGGTTAGAGCATTGGAACTGACCAACCTGGTCAACCACAGGAGGCTCCACAACTGATGTCAGTTGCCCCTGTAAGATGACAGAAAACAAAATGAATCTTGAGTCAGTTAGAACAGAAGAAAGGGGAGGATGGGAGGGTAAAGTAGAGGAAGCAGCCCCTGTAAGAGAAGAGGAGGAAAGAGATCCAGAGGAGTGGCTCTGAGATCCAGGGGAAGTGCCTCTGAGTCCTGGGGAGGGGCCCTCAATAAGACTGTGATCACCAATGCCTAGGAGGGCAACAAGAAGTCCTGAAAAAGTAAGAGATGAGCAAGACATTGTTACCATTGTTGATCGATCTCTGAAAATAAATGAAATTGGAAGTCTCAGAAAAGACTTTTCACATCACCCAAATGAGCCTATTGTCATCTGGTTATTTCAGTGTCGGGACAATGGGGCCAACAGTGTGTGGCTAGATAGTAGAGAAGCTCGCTAACTGGGTGGCATTGCTACTGACTCTGCCATTGACAGAGGCATTAGTACATGCCAGAACAAGGCCTTCACCCTCTGGAAGCCACTGTTGTTAGCTGTAAAAGAAAGATACCCCTTCAAAGACCACATCAGACAAAGTCTGATGCCTGAGAAAAAGAGATGGACTGATATGGAAAAAGGCATCCATTGTTTGAGAGAATATGCTGTGGTGGAAATGCTACATAGCCCCAATTTCATTCCTAATGAGCCAGACAAAGAGCATGATCCTGAGAGTCAGGTGTACACCAAATATGTGATATATATTCACAACGACTGCACCAGAAAGGTATGCCAGTACATTTGCATCATTGTATGGCAGAGGGGAAAGAAGACCCCTTATAAATGAACTGATTAATAAACTTCAAGACTTTGAGTTACATTTAAGCCCTGTACAGGCTTGTGTTTCAGCCACTGCAAAAGAAGCTGGACAGAATGGAGAGCAAACAAGAAGACGAACTGTCTACTGTGCTTAATGTTGATGGATCCATGGTGGTATCAGGTACATCCAACGGGGACCAGAATTCCCAAATAAGCCTACTGGAGAGGATGATCAACTTGGTTTACTCCCAACCGGCATCACTCAATGTCTCAGCTATCAAAAGAAGACGTCCTCCTGCTTGAGCAAGTGACAACAGTAAGACCATGTCGCATATGGCCTTGTGGCATTACCATGGAGAAGATATGAAGAAGTGGCATAAAAAACCCACTCCCGTGCTTCAAGCCCAGGTAAAAGAATTACAAGACAAATCAACCACCAAGGTGAACTTCTCCAAAAAGGTGATTGCTCCAGTTGTTTCAGGACATGGCAATAACTGTAAGACCAACAGAGGTAACAAATAGAGGAGCCCTGCCTGCAGGCAGGGGGGGAAAGGGATAATAGAGTGCATTGGATTGTGTGGAATAGATGGCCTGGCACATCAGAACTACAGAAATATAAGGCCCTGGTGGACACTGGTGCACAGTGCACTCTAATGTGCTCGAGTCACCAAGGGACAGAATCAATTGGTATTCATGGGGTGACTGAGGGTTCCCCAAAGCTGACTATGTTGGAGGTCACAATCAGCCTCTCTGGTAAAGACTGGCAAAAGCAACCTATTGCAAGTGGTCCAAGGGCTCCATGTATACTCGATTGATTACCTCAGAAGGGGATACTTTGAGGATCCCAAAGGGTATCGATGGGCCTTTGGAATAGCTGCTGTAGACAGGGAAGGTGTGTTGTCTTGCATTCCGATACTATATTTAGTAAATCAGTTTGTTTCTCCTCAGATTGTTGCGGCTGTTTTTTTCAATTATTTTGGGGTACCCTATTTCCCTTTTCCAGAGGTGTGGATTTTGCGAAATCCCTCCTCCCCACTAGTCATGGAACTAGTCTGAACCAGCCCGTTAGCCATTAGCAGAAAATTAATACAGTTATATATTTAATTTACTCAGAGCATCATCAAATTGCTCACTTGCTGGTACATCTTAAACACGTGTGAACAGTTTATTGCTAATCTTTAATTCACTCATCACACAACTAAAAATCCAATATCAGCTTCTTTTCTGTGTATTTTTTTTTTCCCCTGGGGCATATAAAAATGCTTTAAAGAAGCAATTTTTTGTTCTTATAAGTACTGAGAAATCAATTTGTTAATTAATTTTCAGAAATGTACACTTTGTCAAAGATGCTTCATTTTATCACTTACTAGACAGAATCCTTAAAAATAGTTTTCTCCAAAAAAATATTTCAGGAAACGCATTATTTCAGAAACTAATACCAAGGTGGCTCAAATTCTGTGGTTTTATTACAGAAAATATTCAATTGCAGGTACATTTGAATATCTTTTTGTACCGCTGCAGGACAGAATAAAAAAAAAAATCAAGAATATGTAGCACTCTATAAATAGAAGGTGATTACATTGAGTAATTTGTATAGGGTTTCATATTTTTTCAAGGAGCTTAGAATCAAGTTTGTAGAAGAACATTTTCTCTAACTCTTAGAAGAGATCATTTTTTGAATCCTTCCTGTAACTCCAGTGATTCACAGGGAAGCTGAAAATATCATAATATGTGACCTTGTGTCTGATGATAATCTGAGAAATTATAAAAGGAATTTGATGCATCTGTTTCAACAGATTTTCATGTTTTGTTAAGCATCATTCATAAGATTTCTGCAACTCCTTTTTTTTTAGCATTTGTTTAAAATTATTGTAACTTCATTGACAAGTCTGAATTAGTCATACTTTAGTATTAACAGAGATAGATAGAAAATAACTTCTGATAGACACACGGCTCCAAAATTGATATTTGCATTAATAATATCAGCCCAATATACAGGCATTGAAAATTCAGTATCAATATTTCTTTCTGCTTGTAACTTCTTTTTTTTTTTTTTTTTTCTCACTTCATAGAATCATAGAATGGCCTGGGTTGAAAAGGACCTCAAAGATCATCTAGTTTCAACCCCCCTGCCCTAGGCAGGGTCACCAATCACTACACCTGCCTGCTCAGAGCCACATCTAGCCTTGTCCTAAATGCCTCCAGGGATGGGGCATCCACAACTTCTCTGGGCAGCCTGCTCCAGTGTGTCACCACCCTTTGAGTGGAAAAGTTTTCTAATAACATTTTCAATTTTCTAAATGTTTTCTGAATGTTTTCTTTAAAACATATTGGAAATAATTTGCCCAAATATTAGGCACTTATTTTAGGCATCTTATGATGTTCAGCATAGACTTCAGTTAGCCACCGTGTTACCCTAAAGCATATGGAACAGCTAGATGTAACTGATAGTGTAGTCTGGAATAAAAACAGAATACTCTGTGGTAGGGAAAAAAAAAAAAAAAAAAAAGGGAAGGGAAGGGAAGGGAAGGGAAGGGAAGGGAAGGGAAGGGAAGGGAAGGGAAGGGAAGGGAAGGGAAGGGAAGGGAAGGGAAGGGAAGGGAAGGGAAGGGAAGGGAAGGGAAGGGAAGGGAAGGGAAGGGAAGGGAAGGGAAGGGAAGGGAAGGGAAGGATAAGAGTAAAAGAGACTGTAAGAGGTTGCCTTTGCTTAACTGAAAATAAAGTAGAATCTGTCTGTTGCAGTAGGCGTTAACAAGGTATCGGGTTGTGACGTGACAGGACCTCCCCCTCTCTGTGAGTAACGCGTGAGTAACGTGTGACACATGCTTAAGGGGCATAAGCAAAATGGGATGTGTATTTAAGGGGTTGTTGTGCCTTAATAAATTGCCATTTGCTTCTCCATCATATTGGTGTCAGTGTTGCTATGGCCCCAGCGAATTCAGATCACTAGACCCCTGGCGGTGCGGCCTCAGACATGGTGGTTGCCAGAGATAACATCTATCAAACTTGTTTCAGTCTGAGAGGATGAGAATGTCTGACTTTGATCAACTTTGACAATGTATCCATAAATTTTAGATATCATTCTACAAGTGTGTTTTAAGCTGATAATACCATGTTAACATTCAAATAGCACTTAGTTCAATGAGAAGCTGAAACTTCATGCTAGTAAAAACTCCGCAGAATAGAGTTTTTTTTCTTATCCTTAAAGAATAGGTTATAGAATAGTTATGTTTTTATCTGTAAAGAATTTTCTTCTTGAATGCTATTGGTACCATCTCTACTCAAAAGAATGACCAAGTTTGAGATCAATAGCAAACTAATACAGTAGATCACATATGATCTCCTTGCATTGCTCTACTGGATGAGGAATGATCAGGATGGGTTGCATGTTTTATTTATTAATTAATGACAGAGCCTGAATATAACATTTTAACATATTGCATTTTCTATACCACTGATATTCATAATTCAAATCAAAAGTTATATTTAATAATTGCTAAGGCTAAAAAAAAAAAAAAAAAAAAAGATTGGTAAATATGACAGGAATACAAGTTCTCTTAAATGTGGAATGCATCTGTGGGTGAGGGTGATGCACACTAAGTCATAACACAGCTCATTTAAGAGATATAATGCATTACAGTGGAAAACATTTACTTGAAATGATGTGTTTTGGAGTAATTCATAAAAAAATTCAGATAAGTGGGCAATGAGGGTGTGGAACAAGAGTTTAGAAGTACTAAAGAGATGATTTTCCTCTTACATCTGAAGAGACTTTGAAGGAAAGTCAGTAAAGCACTGGTTAATCTGCAAGTCGTCCTTTATATAATAAAATGGATACTCCAGAGAAAACAAAATGAAAGTTTAACAGATGAATCTTTTGAAGCTTCAGGTGACAGGGAGCGAATCCCTAACCTTGACCAATAATGGATGAAATAATGGATGAAATAATGGATGAAAAAAATGGAAGGTGGTATAAGAGAGAAGGCACTTTTAATTATTTTGTGATTTACTTTAATTTAAATCAAACTTTAATTTGTTGTCCTAGATTAAAGGAGGCTGCACAAGCAAATATAATGAATTCAAGGTGTTTCACAAAAGCTTAACCTGGATTTATTGTTGACATGTGTTTTATTCATCTCCTTGGGGAAGGCTTTTTCTTTTCATATTTTTTTTTTCCTTCCCAGACAAATCAGTGATTTAAGGCAAATTAATGAGAAATAAATAAAAATGAAGCAAACCCCAACTTGACTAGAAGGTTTGTGTTTGTGAGGTTATTTTGAAATAATGCTATAAGCAGCTGTGTCTTATTCCACTTTATTTACTTTTTTTTCTAAATGAGCAAAGGGAAAAACTGTTCTCTACCATAACTCTGATTTGGTTCTAATCTGGAATAACCTTTCTATTAATATTATACTAAAGCTCAGGAAATGATGTCATAGGCCAAATATTAGTGCCAAAATATATATGAAGTCAGTTGATTCTATTTATTAAGACCATACAAGGTCTCTGAACCCCTTACAGTGAGCAAACATTGGGCCAGCTGGCTTACAGATATTCTTTTATACTAAATCTGTACACTCATATCTGTTAGCAACTTTTCATTTCATCACGGCAAAAGGAGTACCAGGACTGTAGCAGTGGTTTATATGGTTATATTTAGACTGCATGACTGGCCAGTAGAAGTACATACTGTGTCATTTTCATGTGTTCATTAGCAGTGGCTGATAACAACCATACTGCTTCTTTCAGGTAGATAAATCATATTAAACTGAGAACCTGGAAATGATCAGATTATTTAGCTCTGAACACACATCTCACTCTACAGAACAGAAATATTTAGCTTGGCAAGAATTTATCACTGGAAAACTGAGTGTGAAAGCATTTAAGAAAGCATTTGCAAAAGTTTGTATAGGCACAAATCCCTTTTTGAGATGCAAGTATGGGTTAGAGGTGTTACAGATTTCCAAAGAGATTATCTGAATCTGTAATGGAATGGTGCAAAGTAATTTTGTTTAATAGGCAGAATCTACATTTCCTGAGCCCATCAGGCTTTGCAAACTGCAAACAAATACAATGTGTTTATTTTATGAATAGACTGGCTGTTCAAAAGCTCCAGATCTCAAAGTAGACCTAATTCAAAACATTTTGTCACCATTCACATTCCTCTACTAATTCACCATGCCCACATAAAAAGACATAGTATTCCATACTGGGATTGAATACATATTCCATAGTTATAGTTATGCATTTCCTTTTTATGTTGGGTGTAAAAGTCAGGGTTCTAGTAAATGGTCACTCCAGGAGTGCAAGAAGGCAGTGAATTGCCCTGTGCTTGTCCTGGTTGGTCCACAAAGACTCAGAAATGGAACAAAACAATTCATTCCATGGTGGAACTTCAACCCATCAGAGGAGGTTGTAGTACCTATGCTCAAACATATACGAGTAAGAACAGCAGCCTTAAGGGGCAGGAGGCAGCTGGTAACATCACTTTGATGTCACGTAGTGTGGAATACCCCTGATCCCTGTTTGCTTGGACAACTTCTTTATAGTCCTCAGTAATCCATGCCTACTTCCAGTTCTGACAGAATTCGTTTCATGCCTACATAAGTCCACAAACAACTTGCTGATCTGCAGAGGCCATCTGGCATTCTTCCTTGCTTTCCCTTTTTCTCAGGATGCATTGCTCCTGGGCTTGGAGTAGACAGTCTTTGAATACTGACCAGATTTCTTGGGCCCTTCTTCCCACAATGGCTTTCTTCAACATTTATTGGATTCAGTGGGGAGCATTATCACTAATGATGGGGAAAAGTCTGAAGAATTCATTGCTTAATCAGTCCTAATACTCTTGTTGATACATACCCAGCCATATATATTAGATCTACATCTAGTCTATTTCTGTATTTATTTCTGTATTTACCATCTTTATCTAATCTATATCATCTATATTTATATCTGACGGTAACTTTGTAGATATACCCACAGGCATACAGCTATATGCAGCTGCAAATGCTCTTCATTATCCTATTCTCAGACTGTGATAGGCTGGGAATATAAAATATGTGAAATTCTACAACGCAGGTGCAAAAAATAGAGTGGTATCTATCACTGAAACCTTTTCATGCGACAAAGGAAAAGCTGTTCTCATGATTTGATTCACATTATTTTTGGTGTTATACTTTGTGGACACATGTACCATACAGGTAATCTCCCAGTTCTAGAAGAACACAGCATTCTCCAGGTCTGATCCCAAGATTTATGAGATATTTCAGCCTGACTGTTTGAAACAGATCATAGAATCATAGAATCATAGAATCACAGAATTGCTCAGGTCAGAAAAGACCTTAAAGATCATCAAGTCCAACCACAACCTAGCTATACTACCCTAAATCTAACAGTCCTCCACTAAATCATGTCCCTGAGCACTGCATCCAAATGGTTTTTAAACATATCCAGGGATGGTGACACAACCACCCCCCTGAGGGGCCTATTCCAGTGCTTAATAACCCTTTCTGTAAGACATTTTTCTTGATAGCCAACCTAAACTTACCCTGTTGCAACTTTAGGCCATTTTCCCTTGTCCTGTCAGCTTTTACCAGTGAGAAGAGACCAACTCCACTTTCACTGTAAGCACATTTAAGGGATTTGATGAGAGCAACAATGTCTCCCTTCAGCCTCCTCTTCCCCAGAACGAACAGCCCCAGTTCCTTCAGTCTCTCCTTGTATGGCATATTCTCCAAGCCCTTCACCAGCTTTGTTGCCCTTCTTTGGACCTGCTGGAGCACCTCAATGTCCTTTCAGTATTGAGGTCCTCAAAAGTGAACTCAAGCAGTACTCAAGGTGAGGCCTCACCATTGCCAAGAACTGGGGCAGGACTACTTCCCTCGTCCTGTCACCACACCATCTCTGATACAAGTCAGGATGTCATTGGCCTTCTTGGCCACCTGGGCACATTGCTGGCTTATATTCAGCCGACTGTCCATCAGTACACCAAGGTCCCTTTCCATCAAGCAGCTTTCTAGCCACTCTTCCCAAGCCTGTAGGGTTGCCTGGGGTTGTTGTGACCAAAATGCAGGATCCAACACTTGGCCCTGTTGAAACTCATATAGTTATCCTTGGGCCATCAATCCAGTCTATCCATGTCCCTCTGTAGTGCCTTTCCCCCCTCAGGCAGATCAACACTCCTTCCCAGCTTGGTGTTGTCTGCAAACTTACTGAGGGTGCACTGAATCCCCTCATCAAGATAGTTAATAAAGATGTTAAATAGAAGCGGTCTCGATACCAAGCACTGGGGAACACCACTCGTGACTGGCTTCCAGCTGGATTTAACTCAATTGACCACAACACTGATATAACGATGGGAAGTCAGCTATCTTATACGATAAATAGAGAGAAACCAAATAGCCCATTGAGCTCTTTGCATGGCAGCTGGCTTCACAACAGGATGTCTCCTCATGTAGAGATGCTTCTCGAGGTTATGGCTGCTGCAGAGATCCTTTATACCTTTGATATCTAGAGACTTCTTGCTAATGCAGAACCTTGCTAAGTAACTAACAGTGGGTTAAGCTTTGCAAGCTTCAGTAAGATTATATCTTAGATTGATTGTGACATACAGTCCTTTAGATATAAACTATTGTTCAAGTCTAGGACTATGAGTGGATTCATTCACACCTATACTGTTCTGAGAAGGAGTTTAGAAGGAAAGTGGATTCATTCTAAACCTCATGAATCAACAGGAGGCTTTCCTTGTGAAGTGTTCTCTATGCAGTAATAACCAAATGTATCTTGTCATCTTGAATCTTGTTAAGTATCAGTCTTCATTACAGTTAAGCTTTTGAGCAGAATTATTTTATATCAATAAATATATTCTTTCTTCTCTCTTATGAGCAAAGTGTGTAATTCCATCCATGGCACATGCAACTGCTCACTCACTCCTTCCAAGATGTATGTGGGATAGAATAAGGTACAAGAACTTATGGATTCAGATAAGGACAGATTACAAGGTGAAGAAAAAGCTGCATGCAGGTCCTTGGCAAAATATATATATATATATATATATATATACATATATATATACATATATATATATATATATATATATATAAACTACATTTGAAGGTTGATATTCAACTACTTCAAGGAGAACAGGGTAGCTGGGTTCATCATGTCTAACACTTTCTTGGGAAGACTTGTACTCCAAATGTTCAGCCTTTCTTCCTTCTTTTCCTCAGATTTTATTGCTGAGAATGACACTATATGGTATAAGATATCCATTTTGTCCATTTCAATCAGCTGGCTTGGCTGTGACCAGGCTGCAACCCCAGCCTTCTCACTGACAAGGCAGTATGATAAGCAAAAAAGTCCCTGACTCTGTGTAATCCCTGCTCAGCAACAGCTAAACCATTGGTGTGCAATCACTACTATTTTCATCAAAAATGAAATAAGCAAATAAATGTATCAATCTAAAACACAGTATCATATAAGTCTGTGCAAAGAAAATTAACTCTAAGCCAGGTAGAACATGTCTTTTCAAACATCATTGTCCACACGTAAGCGTTATTAGACTATATTATTGTCGAATAAATTGATCTGGCTCTCTATTAAAAAAGTAGTAGTTCTTTACACAGATATAGGCCACAGTAGACAATGACTGAATGCATGGGAGCCCTCAAAACCTTCACTTTATTTGGTAAGATACGTAAAGCAAAGTCATGGATGCTTTGGGGAGTTTTGTTTTTTTTTTTTTTCTGCAAAAATATTAAGTACAGTATTATAATTATCCAAGAAGAATGTTTATGCAAGGGATTTATTCTCCAGGCCAAAATGATGACTGGATGATGGTGGATGATGATACCACTCAAACAAACTGAATCAGAAGTCATATAACTGGCTTGTTAACACCCTTGATCCATACCAGCTCTGTTCTCTCTCAAGTGGTTTGCAGACTGTATATTAAAATGTTTCCAGTCATGTTTTCTTCCCTGTGGGAGTTACTAATTTGCTGCTTATTGACATGGAATATCATACAGTCTCATAAGTGCTTCCCATCCAAATTTATCTTCAGGGTTCATATTTTTATATCAAGATATATTTCCAGAATCAGATGCTTAATAGAGGAAAGGAGGATGGAGGCCTAGAACATCTCAACGCAATGCTTCTTAGTTCACCTAATACCTTTAAAGAGGCAGAACTGGTCTGGAGAAATTCCTCTGGCTGCTGCTTAAAATTTGGTTTGGCTGAATGACAATAGTTGTAATAATAGCCACAAGAAAACTGTTCTTGAATACTAATTTCAATGTGAAATCTGAGTTATCAAGAAAGCCCTTCAAAGAGTGCACAGAAGGGTGATTATGTTAACACTGACAAGAAAAGACAAATGCAGTTAATATAATAGAAAACATCATAGCTAGGTTCACAAGTGATGTCAATTTAAAGACCTACAGTCACTCCCGTGAAACTGTAGTTTTGATGAAACTTGTGAAAAGTAGAGATGAACAAAGGTATCACATACAATCACCTAAGTAAGCTGAAAAACAAGGCCAGATTCATTCTACATATCTTACTTCACTTCATCATTATACACTTTGTCACTATAAATTCTCCCAGTATCAATAGTTTGTTTTGCTTTCAATCTCTTGACTAATATTTAAGTACTGGAAGCAGAAATATTAGTTTTGAACATAAAATTATATTTAATAATAATAAATCAAACATAAAATTAAAGAGTTTGGAAGAAGCTCCTGAATGTCATCTTTTCCACCCTCCCTGCTCAAGTAGTGGCTTTACTCTCGCAGGGAGCTCAACATCACATAACTACTTGCTCAATCCCCCCAGTCATTTAGAGCAGAAAATCTGAAAGGCAAAAGAAACAGAACTTATGGGTTGAGGTTTATTAGGTAAATAAAGGTTTATTAGGTAAATAAAGAACTTTGAATGAAAGCAAAGCAAAACAAGAAAATTATTTACAAGTTTCCATCAGCAGACAATTCAGCCACTTCCAGGAAATTATTGAAAGAAAAAGAATGAAGGAATATCATTGACCTGCATTGATAAGAATTTACTTTGACTTCATAGTTCAAAATACACGATACCGTGTTTTGTATATAATGGGCTGTCTAATAGATCCTGTTATCTGGGAACACATCATAAAAGAATGACATCAGAAAAGTCATCATAGAATGACTAATGTCCATCACAAAGTAATGAAAAGGCAGATTTGACCTTAAAACGTTTCAGGGAAAGTTTCTGCAGAAGACAGAAGTAGTATTATTTGCTCATAATACACTTATGAAGTTTCTTCTGGAATACATGTTTTTAGGTCACTTCTATTCAGGAAACTCAGAGGCAGATATAACTGAAGACATTAGAACGTGGATATTGAAAAAGTACATACATAGTCTGGTTATGCTAAGAAGAGCTTTTAAAATCTACTTAAAATAAGAAAAATATTTGGCTGAGAATAAACTGGTATGCATTGGTTATGAACAAATTTAGGACAGACATTTCAGGACTGGAAATTGGAATTATGAGGTTCAGACATGGATTTTCTGTGGGAAGACTGGAGTCAAAAATCTATCTTGTTTGAAGAAAGATCATGATTTCTGGAAGGAATATACAGTGTAATTATTCATGGAAAGGAAGCTTGAATCATGAATCACAGAAGTTTCAAGGTTGGAAAAGACCCACAAGATCATCCAGTCCAATCGTCCACTTATCAACAATAGTTCTCACTTAAGCATGTCCCTCAACATGTCTAAATGGTCCTTGAACATCTCCAAGGTCGGTGGCTCCACTACCCCCCTGGGCAGCCCATTCCAGCACCTTACCACTCTTTCAGAAAAGTATTGTTTCCTAGCATCCAATTCAAATCTTCCCTGGTACAACTTGAGACCATTCCCTCTCGTCCTTTCACTAATTACATGAGAAGCTCACTACAGTCTCCCTTCAGGTAGTTATGAAGAACAGTAAGGTCACCCCTGAGCATTCTCTTCTCCAAACTGAACAATTCCATCTCCCTCAGCCACTCCTCATAAGGCCTGTGCTCCAGACCCTTCATAGACTTCATTGCTCTTCTCTGGACACACTCTAGGGCCTCAGAGTCTTTCTTGAAGTGAGGGACCCAAAACTGAACACAGTGCTCAAGGTGTGTCTTCACCAGTGCTGAGTACAGAGGAACAATTACTTCCCTTTTCCTGCTGGCAAAACTATTTCTGACACAAGCCAGAATGTCACTGGCCTTCTTGGCCACCTGGACACACTGCAGGCTCATGTTCATTACCACCAGGTCTGTTTTCTCTACACAGAGTCTTCTAGCCACTCTGTCCCAAGCCTGTAGCATAGCCTGGGGTTGTTGTGGCCAAAGATCGGGACCTGGCAATTCAGTATGCCAGTAAGGCAGGAGTTTACTTTAAATCACAGCTTTCTAGTCTGAAGTATGACACAAATTTAAAGCATCCTATTATTGTAAAACTGTCTTCTGATGTCACCTTTATTTCCAAACTTCCCCAATTGCTTCTGCAGAGTTATAATAGGTTATTCTCCCTGTAAATGAGATTCAAAATCCTAAAAAGTTGTCAATTCTTGAAATGCTTATAAAGGACTTTGCTGCATTAAAAAATAGCACTGTTTCACCATTAAAATTCAGAATCAAGTGACACTTCACACTTTATTCTGTTAATTTTCACAGAATCATGCTGCTATCTTTAAATGTGTGGAACAGAGAATTTTGCACATTCTACAGAAACAAGTATGAGACATCTTAACCAGGTCTAATTGTCTGTGATAATCTATCTGCACTTTAATTTTCTTAACATGATATACTGGAATAATCGGTGCTGTCATGGATAATCTACATACACTTCTCTTAAAAAAACTTATTGATATATCCATCATTCTTCTAAAATCTACTTATCATGAACATGCTAAAACAACATTGCATTAACAATTTTGCTAAACAAAATAACATTAACCAGAGACTTTGCATATTTCTCAGCTCTTAAAATATCTAATCAGGAGTACTACTAATGCATTTTGGCACTAAAGTTATAAATTATGCATAACACAGCATAACATTAAAGCATTAACATAATTTAACAATACCAATCTATCAGTTTCTAAGTCAAATAAATAAAAGTGCTGTATCTGACTGTCTTGACTTGATTCACCCGTTTGCATGTTAATCATTTATAGCAATAAGAATGTATCTTCGCTAATATGAATTTTGTCACCTATTATACAGTACAGTTAGCCTAAGACTGGCTGTTTAAGATAGATAATAACACCTAACATCATTCTGACTCTTTTGTTTGAAATAGATGTAACAACTATCATCATCAAAGATACTTCAAATAGTTTAGCAAACATTCACAAGAAGAAAAGATAGCATTTATCCACGATTGTCACTCTCATCATACTCTTAGGAGTTTTGAAATCTCAGCTGATTTATTTTTTTTCCCACTTCAGGTTTCAAACCAATAATATGGAAAAGGATGTAAACTTAGTGGTTTCCTTGTAGACTTGAAAAGATAGAACTGGCATTAACATAAGAAATTGTGAATATTCATCCGATCTGTAATATTTACTTATTTTGTGGTATTATCTCATTTAATCATTAGTTACAAATACAGCACTGGGAAAGACTTCTGTTACATATGTAGCCAAAGCAAATATGTGCAATATTGGTGTAAGTGATCTCTCAGGGTGTGCAATATCACCTTATGGTTCTATGCTTTTAGACAGAGAACCAGAGCAACTGTCATAGTGAAAACAACACAACATAACAATAAAACAAGAAAACAAACTTCCTCATTTTTAAAGTGATAATTAAATGATTTTACTGAAAAGTTCCTAGCTACTGCATGATTGCTTATAATTTTGATGTTATATGATGGCAGTGTTCTGTTTTGTTGTGGGAAGCATATAAAATAAAGTAACAATGTCCAAAATAATCTAAATAAAACTCACCTGATTACATGTGACTTACCATCATTTTCATATATTTCTACACTTATTTTCATTTTAAATGAAGGAGAAAACAAACAGAAAGCCTAAACATTCATAACAGCATTACATTTTGGCTCTTCTTTAACATATTTTACAAAGAAAAAAAAAATAGCAGACATCAATTTCTATCAAGATTTTCCTGGAGAAAGCAAATGAAATCATGAACTATACACAACCAAGTTGTAACTTGCAGTTAACAACTCTGATTTTCATAATCACTGAGAACTTTCAGTTTGCCCACACTGAAGAGTAGTTCTCTTGGGCACACTCTCTTAAGAGTCTGTCTATAAAAATAATTCAATATTCTTCTGTGGGAATGTAAATAAAACATATGATTATTTAGCAGAACAAAAGGTACTCTCATCAGAGGTACTTTTACCAAATAAGTCCATATTCTTGCTCTAAAGCACTTCAGTATTTTTCATTTAAAACTTTTTTTTTTTTTTTTTTAATTCAAGACTGAAGAAAAAATCTAGTAGAATGTCCACATTGGTATGTAACGGTTTTGCTCCTTTTTTATGTTGAGTTCATGACTTTTATATCATTAATAGCATGGTGGGCTAGCTTTTGCAGAAGAGCAGCTAAAGGCCTATGCTATGACACAGAAGATGGGTATGAATTTCTTCAGGCAGACGAGGGCACTGAACACAAATCTAACTTGTTGGACAGGCAGTGTAACTCTTGTTACATTATACAACGTAGCTAACACTAGCAGTAAATATGACCACAGAAAATTCTAAATTAAGAATCTCGAGTTCCATTCCAGAGTACTTTTACTCTGGAAACAAACCTCAGGTTCGACATTTAAGTGTTGAGAATTAAAAGAAATATGTATTAAACATTTTAGAAAGTACTTGATTCTCTATACACAGAAAAGATCATGAGTATCAGTGAAGATGGGGGTGTAAACAAATATTTAAGAGGTATAACACAATCCAGAATGAAAAGATTCATGGCTGCAGAGTAACATTATTTAATTCTATAATTTTCAAATTTTTGACTACTTTGCTTTAATATATATATATTTTCTTTTTATGAAGTTCTAATGAATAAATATAACTAAATATTCTTGCACACCAAGATACCAAAATCTTCTGTAAAACTTCCTTACTTAATCTACTGCAAATGCTTCTAATAGTAAACTTATTTTTATAATGTTGACTTTTACCCTTGATAAAAAGTCTTATTTTTTTTTTCCTTGTCAATGAATCAAAGTAAGTTTAGATTAAGTTACGAGCTACCGAATTACTGTAAAGGAGCCTTTAAAATGAGGAACTGAATGGAGCATTAGTTCAATAAATTTATATCCCTGAAAATAGTTTTCTAGTCATTTATTCATGTCTCCTTTGTATAAAAACTTTGCACAGTGGTATTAATATGTCATTCAATTGTATTCTCACACCACCTTTTCTCTTTTTAACTTAACTTCTAACTTTATATTCCATTGCAGATTTGGCAAATTTGTTTAAATTTGTTTAAATTTGTTTAAATTTGTTTAAATTTGTTTAAATATCCACTATTTCTGAACTATATTTATTTGTCCTAGTGACTTGTAACAGACAAAAATTGATCTAGCACTGAGTTATAATCAGCTCAAGCTATAGGAAATGATAGACTCATCAATTAAATGAATTGACATAGGGACATATTTCTGTCATGGTGGCATGATGGTTTGTTTGTTTGTTTTCCACCAGAATCTCCAAGTTCTGCAGGATTTATCTCAAGAAAATCTTCTCCCAGTCTGCACACACCTGGGATTGCCCTAATCCAAGTGCAAAACCTTGCATTTGACTTTGGTTGTGGACCCACTACTCAAACTTGTCCCAGTTTCTGCCTTCTGCTATATCAGTTGCGTTACTCAGCTTAGTGTCACCTGCAAACTTGCTGAAGGTGTGCTTAATCCCAAGTTCTATGTCTATAAAATAACATTGGTCCCAAGACAGAACCCTGAAGGTCACCATTTTGACTTGCCTCTACCTGGATGTAAATTCATTAACCACAAACTTCTGGCTGTGACCATTCAACAAATTGTCTATCTATTGGATAGTCCAGCCTTCAGATTCATTTCTCTCCAATTTAGAGAAAAGTTTGCAATGTGGGACCATTTCAAAGGCCTTGCAGTCGACTATATAGACAACATCATTTGCCTTTCCTTTGTCTACCAACATGTTGTCTCATCATAGAAAGCCACCTGATTGGTCAGGCACAATCTGCCATTACTGAAGCTGTGCTGGCTGTCTCACATCTTATCTTACATGTAACTTATCATACATGTGCCTTGTCTTATATGTACCTTAGCACATTTTCCTGCAGTATCTGTTCCATGATCTTCCTAGACCTGAAGCTCAAAGGCCTGTAGTACCCTGGGTCTTCTTTCTACCTTTCTTAAAAACTATAGTTATCTTTCCCATTTTTCTTGTCATCAAGGAATGTACCTGAAAGCCATGACTTTTCAAATATGATGGATATTGGAGCTGAAGCCCCATCAGCATTTCCTTCAGGACCCTGAATGCATACTGTCCAGGCTCGTAAACTTATACATGTTCACTCTGGCCAGATGCTCTTGAACCTGTTTTGCTTTCCCAAGTAGGTGGGATTTTACTCCCCCAGCGCCCACCTAGAAGTTCAGGGATGTGAAAGATGTGGGAAGCCTAACTACCAGTGAAGAGTGAGGCAAAAATTTTGTTGAGTACCTAAACTCACTCAATTTCTGTTGTTGACAATTTCCCTTCTCATTTATCTGAACATGTACGTCCTCTTTGGCCTTTTTTTTTTTTTTTTTTTTTTTTTTTTCTGACCAGTGTACCTGTAGAATCTCTTCTACGTATTTTTCACATACCTCACCAAATTCCATGTGTACCTTCGCTTTTCTGATCGTATTTCTGCACATTTGGACAGCATCTCTGTATTCTGGTTTTGAACATCTCCAGAGAGGAGTCAAGCCTTTTCAACAGATTAATTCACACATAATTGCAATTCTTCCTTATGATTGTCTTTTACATTTCTGAGCTTTCTGGGACAAACAAACAAACTAACTAAAAAAACATCTAAATAAAACAAAACAATACAACAAAATAATAATTTTTAAAAAAACATAAAATATAAATTAATAAATAAAAACTCAATTAGATATAGAATTTATTTTATAATTTCCTTGATGTTATTAAGCTATATATAGAAATGCTTTCAAAAACATTTACTTCAGCATTATATCAGGACTTCAATCTGCATTTCAGAATAGTCCCTTCAGCACTAAAAAAAAAAATCGTATTTTACTCTTAAAACTGTAATTTGCAAAGCAAGTAATAAATAGCAAACTTGAAACCCAACTGTTATGTTAAGAATTACAGTAAAGTACAGACAGATAAGTTATTTCCTAAGTTATAGTTTAAATGTTTTGAAGATGAGCAACCACAATATTCACAGAATCACAGAATCACAGAATTGCCAGGGTTGGAAGGGACCTCAAGGATCATGAATCTCCAACCCCCCTGCCACACGCAGGGCCACCAATCATCCCCATTTAATGCTAGACCAGGCTGCCCAGGGCCCCATCCAATTTGGCCTTGAACACCTCCAGGGACGGGGCATCCACAACCTCTCTGGGCAGCCTGTTCCAGCACCTCACCACTCTCTCTGTAAAGAATTTCCCCCTGACGTCCAACCTAAATCTCCCTTCCTTCAACTTAAAACCATTTCCCCTTGTCCTGCTGTCACTCACCCTTTCAAAGAGTTGATTCCCTTCCTCTTTGTAGGCTATATATTGCCAAGAAATGCCCGTACAGCTGAACTGATCCAAACTGACATCAGTAGTAGAAAACTCCAATATAATCTTCCAAAAAACTAGACATTCTTGGCAAAAAAAAACCTAAAAATATGACTAGATATACTAGTTCTGATATAAAATTGGCAGTCAATCTTTTCAAAATTTTTAAAGGCATTATCAGCTGAAAGCAATCCAAGTGATGATATGCAAAAAGAGGGCACCTGCTTTTCTTTGATGAACACATACTTCTAAATACATGAGTCCCCGGTCTAAGACACACACGTGTTTCTGTAATAGATGTCTGTTTAAGTACTGTGTGGGAAAATAAAGTAATGAATAATCAGGTCAACATTTCTACATTAAAAAGACACTTTCATGCTGAGCATGTATTGAAAGGATAATTTGTCTTGCTCTTTTAATCACTGTCAACAATAGCTGTTTCTGAAAGTCTTTCTTCCTCACCTCAACTGCCCCGCCTTCTGTACTATACAGCAACGCTTGATTTTGTAAATACTAAAATGGTTTGACACTAAACAGATCTATTTTTGAAATAAAAATAGAAAACGTTAGCAGTCACATAAATAAAATACTTCTGCATTATATTAACTACGTTCCTCTGTCTAGCATGGCCAATTAGATCCTAGACTGAAATAATACCTAAGAATCTAGACTATAAAACAGAATTTGCTATTCAAACTGAATGAAAAGATTGCACGTATGTGGAACATATTGTAAAATTGTCTAGATATTTTCTGTTCATGAAAAATTCACAAACAATTGAATTTGTGAATCCTATTAAAGACATTATTGAATATTGAATAACAGAATCACAGTATATGTTAAGATGGAATAGATCCATAAGGGTCACTGAGTTCAACTCCTGCTCCACACAAAACCGCTCAAAGCTCAAACCATATTTCTGAGACTATTGTATGAATGCTTCTTGAACTCTAGATAAATATTCACTAAAAATATATGAAATGAAATTTCCCCCAAAAAATATTACCCTTCACAACTGAGCTCATCTTTTCTGAATATTTTGGATACAAACCTCAAAAATGAACAAAGCGTGATAAAAAAAATGAAAAAAAAAATATTCATTACACCTTAAAGTATTAGCTGAATTTCAATAAATAAAGCTAATTTAAAAGAGATAATATCACAAAAGAGGCAGATATTCTAGAATGGAAAATACACCATTCAAAAAAGATGTGGTTTAGCATTTGTCAAGTTATCAGTTTTCAATGAACTTGCCACAAAAATGACAAAGAGGTGATTTATGAAAATTCAAAATAAAAATTCAGACTATTAAAATATCTACAGTATTTTCAGTCACTCTGAAAGTAACTCTTCCTTCTTATTTCCATGGAAACTACAAGAGATACAAAGAGCACAATGACACAATTTGATAGAACGAATTCTCAGTTACAAAACATTCCTTTTCAACATAGCCACCACCATTAGCCAGTACGTGTGGATGACTGATCGTAACTTCCTTTACTCCATGGTATGGCAACTGTGCATTGCTGTCCAGAACATGACTTGTTTCATTACTGTCACTACTGCTGAAACACACCACCGCTAATGTCACTGGACTAACAACCACTGTTTGGTCTTCATAAATTTTCAGCAAGTGTTAGGTGTTACACACCTTTGCTTCATATGTACTTCTGTGTCAGATGCCATTTTGTCAGACTGCCCTTCTGCTGCCATTTGTCACACTGCAACAAAATTTAACAGAATATTGGTAGGAAGGTTCAGTCACTACTGTCCTACCACCAACATCTTCTGATGTTGTGGGCCAACATAAGTAAATAAACAAACAAACAAATAAATAAATAAAGGCATTACTTTCAGAGCAGCCTTCATATAACATCCAAATATCACTGTACTATTTATTCCAACGTCTAGATTGATTAAATGCCTGGATTTAATTATTGTAATATCTTGAGTATGGACATCTTGGTTGTTTGTATGCTAAAAGATTTAGAAAATGATTCATAATGCCATTAAAGTATTTATTCCTTTCACTAAAGGGAACTTCAAATGACACATTCTGTTTTTCTAATCTCTTAAAATATAAGTGCAGTCATCACCCATCCATTAGCAGTCACTGCCAGACTGTTACTATAGTCCTTTTTCAAGCAAAGGGAAGGGAGTGGAGGTGATTAATTAGATTAATGAGATTCATCAAAGCCAACTGCAAAGTGTTACACTGTGTTGGGGCATGACTGTGAGAAGAACTCCTTGAGATTAGCCTTGCTGAGAATGACTCTACTGGTAGAATAAAGACTTAACATGTACCAGAAGTATGCACTTGCAGTCCAGAATGCCAACAGTACCCTGGGCTGCATCAAAAGAGGGGTGGCCTACAGGGAGAGGGAGATGATTGTCTCCCCCTACTCTGCTTTTGTGAGGCTTCATCTGGAGTACTGTGTCCTGGTCTAGGGCCCTCTACACAGGAAAAACGTAGAACTTTTAGAGAGAATCACAGAATCACAGAATGGCCAGGGTTGGAAGAGACCTCAAGGATCATGAATCTCCAACCCCCCTGCCACAGGCACGGCCACCAACCTCCCCATTTAATGCTAAACCAGGCTGCCCAGGGCCCCATCCAATCTGGCCTAGAACACCTCTAGGGATGGAGCATCCAAACAGCCTCTCTGGGCAGCCTGTTCCAGTACCTCACCACTCTCTGTAAAGAATTTCCCCCTGACATCCAACTTAAATCTCCCCTCCCTCAACTTCAAACCATTTCCCCTTGTCCTGCAGTTATCCACCCTTTCAAAGAGTTGATTCCCCTCCCCTCTGTAGGCTCCCTTTAGGTATTGAAATGCTGCAATGAGTTCACCCCGCAGCTTTCTTTTCTCCAGGCTGAACAAGCCCAGCTCCCTCAGCCTGTCTTCATAGGGGAGGTGCTCCAGTCCCCTGATCATCTTTGTGGCCCTCCTCTGGACCCTCTTCAACAGAAGACAGAAGACAGAAGACAGCTCCCTGTCTTTTTTGTACTGGGGGCTTCACACTTAGATGCAGTATTCTGGATGGGGCCTCACAAGAGCAGAGTAGAGGGGGACAATCACCTCCCTGACCGTGCTGGACACCCCTCTTCTGATGGAGCCCAGGATACCATTTGCCTTCCGAGCTGCAAGAGCACATTGCTGGCTCATGTTAAGTTTTTAATCTATCAAGATACGCAAGTCCTTCTCTGCAGGGCTACTCTCAAAGACCGCTCCTTCCAGTCTGTATAGATGCCTGGAATTCCTCCAGCCCAAGTGCAAAACTCTGCACTTTGCCATGTTGAACCTCATCAGGTTCACCTGGGCCCACCTTTCTAGCCTCTCGAGGCCCCTCTGAATGGCATCCCTTCCTTTCACTGCGTTGAGCGCACCACTCAGCTTGGTGTCATCCGCAAACTTGCTGAGGGTGCACTTGATTCCGTCATCAATGTCATTGATAAAGATGTTAAAGAGGACCCATCCCAAGACAGACCCCTGGGGGACAGCGCTTGTTACCAGCCTCCACCTGGACATAGAGCCATTGATGACCACCCTCTGTCTGCGGCCTTTCAACCAGTTTCTTATCCATTGAGTGGTCCACCCATCAAATCCACATCCCTCCAATTTGGAGATAACAAAGTGGTGGGGGACCATGTCAAAAGCCTTGCCCAAGTCCAGGTTCAGAATCCAGAAGAGGACCATGAAGATGGTAGATGAATACAAGCTGAAGCAGCTTGGCTTGTTCAGTGTGGAAAAGAGAAGGCTCAGGAAAGACTTAATTGCAGCCTTCCATTATTTAAAAAGAAATAAACAGGTGGGAAAACAACTTTTTACATAACTTTTTAGATGGTAATAGGACATGGGAGAATGGTTTTAAACTAAAGGAAGGAAGATTTAAATTAGATGTCAGGAGGAAGTTTTTCACACAGAGAGTGGTGAGGCATCAGAACAGGCTGCCCAGAGCTGTTGTCCCTGTCCCTTTGAGATTCAAAGACAAGCCATTCTACGATTCAGTGATTCTATGATTCTATGATCTTATATTATGCTTACTTAGGCAAAAGTCACAGTCTACTTATCTGTAACTTACATCATCCTTTAGGTAATAAGCTTCCTTATGTTACTTATGACAATACCCTCTAGAGCAAATAAGACCAGCGTTTTCATAATTATAGCTTGCTCCTCTTTTTTTTTCTCTCTCTCACACACGCAAAATAATAAGTAAAAATAAAAAAATCAAACTTCTAATATGTTTCAATAAATAATATTCAGTTGAATATCATTTCAGTTGAAGAAATATTATAATTTTATATAAATTAATTCTACTGTGTCTAACATTATTTTTTACATCATGTCTTTATGTGCACTAATTCTGTTTGATGCATAACCATCTTGCCAGTTGCAGTTTGAAAACTGATCACAGAAAAGGACTAGCAGAGGGCATGATTGACTCACATTGTCAGTATTAAAAGTTTTCTGTAGTTTCATTATGTTCTTATGTACTTTTTCTACATCTTCTCTGTGTCCATCTACATGTTCTCTGATTTTGACTAATGTAGATAAATTTTTAAAAGATATTTATTAGTTATTCCTTTTTTTTCCAAAATCTTAATATTCATTAAAATTATCAAATTGTTACCATAGACATTATATTATGAAACAAGGGTTAAGGTTGTAAGCTGAGTTTGGAAATTAATCTTTCATTTGAAATGTATTTCTTTTCTTACACAGGGGAAAAAAAAAAAAAAAATCATAGATTCTAGATTTTTCATTCTTCAGTCTCTACTTCTAAGCTTAGTATTTAGACACAGAGTTTCTAATTTGACTTTACCAAGTTTTTCTCCTATGGGAAAAAAATTAGTACCAGATTCCCTTAACTGAACAGCAAGATGGACTTTCTGAAAGTCTGAAGTGATTATATTAACTGTTCTCTTTTTCAGAGTACAGTACTATTGCTGACAATCAGAAGATTCCAATGCAGAGGTTGTCAAATGCTTTTGATTGAATATGCTATCTGGGAGCCAAAACACATCATAAATACATTTTTCTTTTTTTTTTTTCTTTTTTTTCTTTCTTTTTTTTTTTTTTTTTCCCCTTTTCCCATCCTCTTCTTTCCTCTCAGAAGGCAGATTTTTCATCACATTTCCCTTCAACATATATTTATAGACATGGTAAGTGTTGCAAAGTTGAATTATTTTATTCTCAGTCATTGTATCTAGTGGATTAGAAAGGTACAGATTTATTTTTCTTTGATCCAAAGGAGCTTTTTCACTAACCTTTATTTTTATTTTAAACAATACAGTTAGAGGCATTTTTTAGCTTTCCCAATATATCAAGAGATTATTCCAGTCCTGTGAAGCAGCAGAACACACTATCACCACTCCTTTACTCTTCCTAAATAGGAATCTTTTGTACATCTGAAACAAGAACTTAAAAAAAAAAAAGGGGATATTTAGGTGTTTTTTTTTTTTTTTTTTTTTTTTTTAAGATATTCACTATCTTTTACCAAACCTTTACATACACCTCTACAAGATTCTAAGTTAAAATCTGATTATGAAAGGCAATGTTTTTGATGTGTTTTTTTTGTTGTTGTTGTTGTTTTTGTTGTTGTTGTTGTTGTTGTTTTTTACTTTGAATGCCATTTTATATAATAGATCATAATACAGAGTAAAAATGAAAATTCATCCTGTAAAGTTTTGTTAAATGGTAGATACAACAAGAAATCCATCTTTTCTCGTGTGAATTTTGAAGGAAAGTGGTTTGAAGGATCATCCTGCAGTATTAATACCCAAACATGACTAGGTGGAGAAGAAGACTATCAAGAATTATAAAGTTCAGCTCCTGAAAACCTTGACAGCTCATGTTGTAAAGATGTTTTACTGGTTTTTACAAATTTTATGTATTCATTATATAACACATAAGAAATTTAAAGCTGCCTCTTGTCATCAAATAGAGGAAGGTAATACAATCAAATCTAGTTTAATTTTACCTTCTGTATCAGAGTAGCAGGCTGTCTTGAGAATTATTCTGTGAAATTTATTGCAGCATTTTCAGCAATCTCTTGTTCAGTTCAATCTTGGCAAATAAATTGAAAATGTTTAGTATTTAAGAAATCAGGGAAGTATGCATTTTTCAAAACAGATAAGTGGAATGAGTTCAGATAGCTATTGATAGATGAAGAAATCCTCATATTATTTTACTTTATTTTTTCCCTATATAAATGAAATCCCAAAGATTTCTTTAAAATCACAAACAATTTATTCTCTTGCATTGAGAAAATGAAAACACTCATTTATTTAAAAAAACATATTAGTTCATTATCAAATAAGTTATTTATACAGGCCTTTTTGGCCCTTTTATCAGAGAAAAAGCTTCTCAAAAGAACAGAGATACAGATATAATATTTTTCAGAGAGCCACAAAGAAAAGATAAGAACAAAAAATTGCTGTAATTCTAACAACAATTTGTTGTAATAAAAATAAAATAGTAAAAATGCACCAAAAAAAAAATCAAATGCTGAGATCTAATTTCAGTATTATGATGAGATACATTTGTATTTCCACTAAGTAAAGAAAAATGCTTAGTACTTAGTTATGCTACTGCTACAGAGTCTGTTGCTTATGATGTTCTCCTTTGAGCGCTTTCCTTTTGGTTAAAATTGTTTTGATATCATTTTAAGTTTTTCATTGTATCTCTCAGTGGATTATTTTTAAAAATTCTGGTAGTAAACTAATAAAAAGTATTACAGATAATAATATAAATATGAAGATTATGAATTGCTACTGCAGATGTTCAAAATATTTATAATAGAAAAAATACGCAAATGATCATTAAAATGAAAAACCTGAAAAGATAGCTCAGTATCATAGAATCATAGAATCACAAGGTTAGAAATGATCTATAAGATCATCTAGTCCAACAGTCTTCACATTACCATTGCTGCCACAAACTTCTAAACCATATCTTGCAGCTCCTCATCCAGATGCCTCTTGAACACTGCTGGGGACGGCGACTCCACCACCTCCCTGGGCAGGCCATTCCAGTGCCTGACCACTCTCTGAGAGAAAAAGTTTTTCCTCATGTCCAACCTAAACCTGCAAGATGAGTGCAAGATGAGGTCTCCCCTGAGCCTCCTCCAGACTAAACAATCCCAGTTCCCTCAGCTGCTCCTCATAGGACTTGTACTCCAGACCCCTCACCAGTTTCGTTGCCCTTCTCTGGACACGCTCCAGGGCCTCAATGTCTTTCTTGTAGTGAGGGGCCCAAAATTGAACACAGTACTTGAGGTGCGGCCTCACCAGTGCTGAGTAGAGGGGGATGATCACCTCCCTGCTCCTGCTGGCCACACTATTTCTAATGCAGGCCAGGATGCCATTGGCTCTCTTGGCCACCTGGGCACACTGTCGGCTCATGTTCAGCCGAGCATCAACCAATACTCCCAGGTCTCTTTCCTCTTCACAGTCATCCAGCCACTCGTCCCTAGGCCTGTAGTGCTGCATGGGGTTGTTGTGGCCAAAGTGCAGGACCTGGCACTTAGCCTTGTTGAACCACATCCCAGTCACCTCAGCCCAGCGATCCAGCTTATCTAGATCCCTCTGAAGGGCCTCCCTACCCTCAGGCAGATCCACACTACCTCCCAACTTGGTGTCATCTGCAAACTTACTGAGGGTACACTCAATCCCCTCGCCTAAGTCATTAATAAAGATATTAAACAAGAGAGGCCCCAGTACCGACCCCTGGGGGACACCACTTGAAAACAGGTCGCCAGCTGGACTTAACTCCATTAACCACTACTTGTTGGGTGCAACCCTCTAGCCAGTTTCTTACCTAAAGGAGTGTGTACTTGTCCAGGCCACGGGCAGCCAGTTTCCCCAGAAGAAGCCTGTGAGAGACCGTGTCAAAGGCTTTGCTGAAGTCTAGGTAGACTACATCAACAGCCTTTCCTTCATCTACCAGTCTGGTCACCCAGTCTTAGAAGCAGATGAGGTTGGTCAAGCATGACCTGCCTTTCATGAACCCGTACTGGCTGGGCCTGATCCCCTGGACACCACGCACATGCTGTGTGAAAATCATCATGAAGAACACTGATTTTGTCAATTGAACATGCACTAAATAATGCTTTTATCCTAAGATCTTTCCATCGCTGAAATAAGATTGATACTGACCTACTTTATAGTGGGCATAAAACAGGAAAGTTATTTTTTTGTTTTTAACTAATGCCAAAGATTAAAGAGGTGATTTATCTACCTGGACTTTATCTCTGGAGGACACTAGTTTCAGAACATGGGATATTTATTTATGGATAGTATTATAGAATTCACAAGCCATGGAAATAATTAATACTCACTGCATGAATTGATTTTTTTACTATTTTTAAGTTTTTAAATAGCCACAGACTTGCGGGACTGTCCTGCTACATTCATGTTGCAGTTTTGAAAACTTCCTCTTTTGAGTTTTCAGTGATGACAATGCAGGATTTGCTTGGTACAAAAGCAATCATTTCAGGAGAGGACAAAGATACCAATCATTTATCAGCCCCACAGGAATTATTTTTGAACAAAAGAAACAGATTCAACTACTCTTTCTCCCACCATTTCTATTGAGTGCTAACTGTACTGTCTTTTTGTATTCCTCTCACTATTAAAATTTCTCCCCTACGGCAATCAGCTAAACAACTGCAGCCTTCTGCATCAGCTCTGCCAAGTCTTTTATGAATACTTCCTCATTTCAACAAAAGGAAATACAGCTCTTTCTCAGTCCAGAAATATCCAAAATTTTATGTTGTTTATTCAGAATCTAGAAAAAATGTTAGGAAAAATGTAGATAGGAATTCAACAGTTAATTTAAAAAAAAAAAAAAATGCATTTATCAATTAAAAAAACAAAAAAACAAACCAAAACAAAAACCATAAAGCTTATTTAGTATCAAATTTAAACACAGCTGTGACTTTATACAGCAACTGCAACTTGAGAAATATTCAAAAATCATTGATATTTTATCTAAAGAAAGAGTAAATAGTAAAATAAAGAGAAAAACAATAAGTAGAGATGGCAATATTTTCCTGTCCTTTAAATTACACTAATATTAGATGTCTGAGTGGAAATAGTTGCTAATGATGCATACCTGTAACATATTGACAGATCCAGATTACTGAGTTGTTATGCCAGATTCATTTCATATATTTCAGGTTTACATTAAAAAGAAATTGCTAAGGAAATTTCAGTCAGACAATGATGAAGACAGAGGGCTCTAAATGTAATACAAGTCTTATAAAGGTTAGCTGTCTTGATTTTATTTGCCTTATCAAAATGAGAATAAAAGTATACTTTGTATCAATTCAACTTCATTATTATGACTTTCCTCAGATCTTTAAATTTTTTTTAGAGCTTATCAGTACTATGCAAGGATATGTCATCAACAATATGATGTCTCAAAACTACATTTCTATATTATCTTCACATCATAACAGTGGGCAATTCTGAGGTATATTCTGAGACATCCAGAATGTATTTACTGTAAGAAGAACAATCAATACATATCAGCTACAGACATAGGAATACTTGTAATATGCTCACAGCAGTCTTCAGTATCGCTTAGCAAGTCTGCTACCTCTCAAGTAATAGAACTGCTATTTAATGTCTCAAATACCTTACCTCAAGTCAGCACAGTAAGCCATGAAATGATGTCAAACTTCAGTGTGGACTTTATCATTATATGTTCAGCAGTTCATAGAGTGATTTTGAACAGTATGCTGTACTATATATTGCAGCATACTCTGTAGCCGTCAGTGATTCTTTCTACCTGCTGTGTTGTCTCTTGGATGCTAATCTGTTCTAGTGTTTCTTTGAGATCCTAGGAGTAACTGTTGAAAACACATATATTTAATAAAAAATATTATTTAGCATATTCGAAGGCTGGATCATTCAGTGGATAAAGAGGTGTTTAGATGGTAGTTGCCAGTGGGTTGTGGTCAACAGATCTATGTCCAGCTGGAAGCAAGTCACAAATGGCATCCCTGAGGGCTCCGTCTTGGGATCTGCTCTTCAGCATCTCCATCAATTACATAGAGTGAGTATACTCTCAACAAGTTGATGACACCCAGATGAGTTGTGCAATTAACTCAATATGAGGGACGCCATCCAGAGAGACTTGGACTGGCTGCAAAAGTGAGCCCATGTGAACCAAGTGAGGTTTGACAAGGCCAAATGCAAGGTGTTGCACTTGGGTCAGGGCAATCACAGATATGTGTATGCAGAATTCATTGAGAGCAGCCTTTCAGAGTAGGACTTGAGGTTTCCGGTGGACGAAAAGCTAGACATAAACCACCAGTGTGCTCTTGCAGACCAGAAGGCCAGTGGTAACCTGAGCTGCATCAAAAGAGGTGTGGCCAGAAGGGAGAGGGAGGTGATTCTTTCCTCTCTAGTCTGTCCTTGTGAGGCCTCATCTGGAGTACTGCATCCAGGTCTGATGCTCCCAAAACAGGAAAGATGTGAAACCGTTGAAGAGGGTTCAGATGATCAGAGGGCTGGAGCATCTCTTGCATGAAGAAAAGTTGAGGGAGCTGGATTTGTTCAGTCTGGAGAAGAGAAAGATCCAGGGAGACCTCATTGCAGCCTTTCAGTAGTTGAAAGGAGCTTATAAATAGGAAGGATACCAAGATTTTACAAGATCTGATAGCGATGGAACAAGGAGGAACCATTTTAAATGGCCAATATAATAAAAGAGAAGGCATTACTTTCAGAATGCTGTCTTTGATGAACAGGAACAATTGGAAGCTGTTGCAATCAAAACCTGTCCTCTTTATAATTAAGGCACCAGAAAAAGCTTTGCTGTGTTGCCATGGTTAAGAAATAAGTGACATCATGAAACATGTCTTATAGTAACATATAGTGAATTAAGTGGTATTAAATATTAAAATCAAATCGTGCATATCCAATCCAGCCTTTGAAATTAGTTTTATGGCTGTATTTCCCTTCTTTTTATGTCAATTTTGGATCTCACAGTTCTAGGAGCTGGGCACATTGCAATTAAATATATATTTTTTAAATTATTGTTTAATTATTGTTTGGAGTTGTTTCTCAAAAAAAAAAAAAAAAAACCCACAGAACTCAATTGGAAATAAAAATACAGAAAGTTTCACAAAAATAGCTGTCAACTATAATTCTCTTTACAAGGTGATGGAGGAGAAAAAAGAAATAGAAAACATTTGAAGCATTTCCAAGGGATTTGAAACAATAGCATGAACAAAAGTGTTTAAATTACTTTTGATGAATACATAGATTATTCCCACTCCTAAATGTAGCTTACAAACATAAGGCATTTTCATTAATTATTCTCAAAACAAAAACTGTCACAAGACAATTGAGGACAAAGATGAATTCCAATTTCAAATATTTTCTACTAAGTATGTTGTAGGACAAGAAAAGAAATTGGGTGCTAGTTCAGAGAAGTTGATTAAACCTCTGTTGATATCACATTCTAATATAATGTTCCTGTAAGCCCTAAAGTCTTAATTAAGAAATCTTTTTATAATTAGAATCGTTCTTCAGCTGGACTTTTTTATTTGAAGTCATTTCCACTGATCCAGACATACAATTTGCAAGGTTGAGCTTGCAGACATGTGAATATATGAAATCCTATATGAGAGAGAACATATTTACATTTATATTGATGATCAAAAAAAAGAGACATTGGGCTCAGAGTTGTACTCAATTATGTATGGGTGATGAACTGTCATTGAATAAAATACATATCACCAAAATGGCAAAAATCATATGGAAAAATTTGCCACCAGGGCCAAAATAACAAATGTTATCAATCAGATAAAAGAACAGTCCTTTTCTAAAGTGGAAAGTAAATAGAGGCGAAAGTGACTTTTTAAACCTGCTTTTCATGTCAGCTTTTCCACCTTAAGAAATGTGGGTTTTTTTGTTTGTTTGTTTGCTTGTTCTTTTTCCCCTGTAAAATGATACTGTATGCAGTACATCACACCTTGATGTGATCATACTTTGTCAAACTGTATATCATGGAAATAGTACAGATAGACTTCTTTATTCTTTCCAAATATATTACATACAAGAAGAATTGTGGGGTTTTATTATAAATAATTAGAACATTTATTTTACTTTTTTTTTTTTTCCATTCTGTGTTAGCATAAATTGCCAAACAATTGCATTTATTCTTAAAAAAATAATCTAAATTGTCAACTTTAATGACCTTTTTTTTGTAATAGTAGAATCATTTTGTTTGCATTGCTTCATATAAATGCAACAGAAATATCAAATTTTATTTCTTCATTTTAAATCTTCCATTGCAATCTTTCAAAGCGTTCTCAGATTTTCACAACTTCATGTGTCTCAAACAAAGTTCTCTTCATTGTTTCTTTTTCTTTTGACCCCTCTATATCCATCTATTTGTATCAACAAATACCTACACCTATACAGATAGATAATTAGATACATGGATAGGTATGATGAATAAAATCATACTTTTACTATTTCAATGTATCACAGTACATAAATCCTACTGCAGCAGTTATGCACAACATTTCTCTTATTAGCAAGTTCTTAAATAAACTGGGGAGAGCTGGATGGCATTAGTTGCACCTAATTAGGAAGAGATGGGCGTATGTGAAAAATTTTTCATATACTTCCTCTGTGTAAAATCTCATTACTCCCACAGACAACCACTGTACAAAAACAAGATCTGAGGTTTTTATTTGATGCTAAAATGCAATCCATACCATGTCATAAACATCTTATTCACTTGGAATATTTTTTTTCTTTCTCCCTGTCCAAACATCTTTGTATTTCTAATATAGAATTCTTCTAACCAAGTATACTTTCACAGCTTTTATGTATGTATTAGAAAAACATTCATTTGCAGAATCTAATCTACTTCCTGGAAACTTTCTTTCAGTGAAATACAGTTTGATATTGAGGCATAATACCACAGATTGTATGGTAGGCCACATTCTTGTATGACAGACAAATTAACTTATTCGCCTAACAGGCCTTTTTTGTCTCTAATCTCTATGAATCTATGATAGTCAAACTGTTTCAGCGCTGTTCTTTCTCTTTTTTGTTATCTTTTCATTTGTGTGTATCTTTGTATAGATGACATTTTGCATAAAACATACCTTGTTTCAACATTTGTACTTGAAACTATGTAATGTTTAGTGTTCTGATATTCCGTTCACCTAAAAGCTATTCTGTGCATAGACCTTCACATTATAATCATCTTGATACTTCAAATGTTGTCAATTTATTCTTTATTATCTTATCCCTAACTCATACTTGCTTATGTACATGATAAAAAAGCCATAAGCCTCCAAAAATAAGAATTGCTGCATTTTGAAAAGTGGCAGCAGCTCTAAATAAGCTAATATTAATCTAATGATGAGAAATATACATTGAGATAAATGTTAAATATCCTTCTGTTATTAAAATTGACGTGGTGGAAATGAAAAAAAAAATAAACCTATTTATTTATTTACACTGGGTACAAAGTTAACAGAATGCTTGTTTAAAATCAAAGAACTCTTCACTACTGTTTACTTTTCTCCTCATTCATCTTATATGTTATCAGCACAAATCAGTTTTCCCTCTGGAAAAGGAAAAACAAAAATAAAAAAAAAAAAAGACAAAAACAGAAAAGCAACTCAGTCTGCAATCACCCAGATGATATGCAAGAAAAAGCTCCATATTTTTGTGAAACTCTGATCTCTGGCATGCAGAAACACATAAAATATCAAAATAGAAATGCATCAACATTAATGTCACGGAGGAGAAGTGAAGCAGAGTCTGCCATTTTTATTAAGAGATCACATAACAAAACTCCTTCCTGTGTGCAGAGAACAAATAAATAACTTTGGCAAAGAAACAGAGTTGCCGTTTTCTCAAGTAATGATTATAAATTGCTTTGTAATCTTCGTTGCCCCTCACTCTAATTACACTACAACACATAAAACTGAAGGCCACACTCCTTTATTTATATTTTCTCCATATCAAGTATACTAGATTTGCTTCAATATAGAAGTGAAGTTAGCTTTCTCCAACTGTTTATGCTCTTCAACTACTTTTGTAAATATATGTGTAGTTTGAAATAATGGACTTTCTAGAACTAGCAAGTCATTTTTGTTTGCCTTCATCCTTGTTTTATGAAATAATCTGGTACATTCGAATGAGAGATTTCTCCTGTCAGAGTGAATACTAGTCAGGAACAGTATATGTACTTGAAAACCATGCAAAATCACTGTATTTACACTGTTCTTTTAGTATCTTGTCCTTAAAAAACTCACCCAGAAAATCCAGAATTATAAGCCTGTATTATGGGTGTTTATCAATAATAAGAAATAGGGAGAAATGTCAGCAAAACAACACTGTCAGGGACAGGTAGTCTAGACCAGTGCCATGGGAAGGAAACAGAGTCCAGATGTCTTTGTATTCAACTATCGCAAATGATTTAATATTCTATCCACCTCATCATTTAGTTAGTCCAAGTTATTCATTGTTTTCGATAAAATAATTCCCTTAAAACTTAATGAATTTTTTTGTTCATTTGTTCCTACTGCATTTTTCAATAGTTTTGTTTGTTTGTTTGTTGAAAATTGTGCCAATAAAGAACACAGAGGAACAAAATCACTGACAGCTGAGGGATCCAAATATACGATCAGCACTGGGTACTAGCTGGTGCTGATTGCTCGCTGCTCATTCTGTCGTGATCTTGTCATATTTTAAATATGTTCTGTTTCTGGTAAGAAGAGAAACAAACCATTCATGATTTAATTGTACTTGCCAGTAGTCATGAAACCTAATCCTTGTCTAATTTGTAGTCTTAAAAATGATATAAAAACTGCTTTTTGCTCTCTCCATTCAAAATTGATTGAAGAAAAAACTTGTGACATCTGAGGAGCCCACCCTCAATACCCTAACTGGTTTTGCTGCTCTACACATAATAAAAGTCTGCAATAAGGCCTATAAAGAACATGTGGACAATTATCATAGGGATAATTGGATAAATAAAAACATTATACTGCCATTCTTAAAAGGTTTTGAGTAATCTAGTCTTGAAAATGCACAGAATTTATTTTTCAATATATAATTTTATGGAACGCTATGTTTCTCTCTTTTGACTTTCGCTACCCTGTAAGATTATTTTCTTACTCATAATTTCTGAAATCTGTTTGGTAGTATGTAATGACTTAAGACATTTCTTTTTTTCTTTTTTTCTTTTCTTTTCTTTTCTTTTCTTTTCTTTTCTTTTCTTTTCTTTTCTTTTCTTTTCTTTTCTTTTCTTTTCTTTTCTTTTCTTTTCTTTTCTTTTCTTTTCTTCTCTTCCCTTCTCTTCCCTTCTCTTCCCTTCTCTTCCCTTCTCTTCCCTTCTCTTCCCTTCTCTTCCCTTCTCTTCCCTTCTCTTCCCTTCTCTTCCCTTCTCTTCCCTTCTCTTCCCTTCTCTTCCCTTCTCTTCCCTTCTCTTCCCTTCTCTTCCCTTCTCTTCCCTTCTCTTCCCTTCTCTTCCCTTCTCTTCCCTTCTCTTCCCTTCTCTTCCCTTCTCTTCCCTTCTCTTCCCTTCTCTTCCCTTCTCTTCCCTTCTCTTCCCTTCTCTTCCCTTCTCTTCCCTTCTCTTCCCTTCTCTTCCCTTCTCTTCCCTTCTCTTCCCTTCTCTTCCCTTCTCTTCCCTTCTCTTCCCTTCTCTTCCCTTCTCTTCCCTTCTCTTCCCTTCTCTTCCCTTCTCTTCCCTTCTCTTCCCTTCTCTTCCCTTCTCTTCCCTTCTCTTCCCTTCTCTTCCCTTCTCTTCTCTTCTCTTCTCTTCTCTTCTCTTCTCTTCTCTTCTCTTCTCTTCTCTTCTCTTCTCTTCTCTCCTCTCCTCTCCTCTCCTCTCCTCTCCTCTCCTCTCCTCTCCTCTCCTCTCCTCTCCTCTCCTCTCCTCTCCTCTCCTCTCCTCTCCTCTCCTCTCCTCTCCTCTCCTCTCCTCTCCTCTCCTCTCCTCTCCTCTCCTCTCCTCTCCTCTCCTCTCCTCTCCTCTCCTCTCCTCTCCTTTTCTTTTCTTCTCTTTTCTTCTCTTTTCTTCTCTTTTCTTTTCTTTTCTTTTCTTTTCTTTTCTTTTCTTTTCTTTTCTTTTCTTTTCTTTTCTTTTCTTTTCTTTTCTTTTCTTTTCTTTATGTACATGTCCTTCCAGGTTATTAACAATTAGTAACTTTGTATTAAAACTCAGTCCCTTCAATATTCATGCCTTTTGGTAATTCAATTCCTAATATATATTACAAGTGTTGAGTGCTACCAGTAATTATATACTGTCTAATGGTTTTGTGATTGTAGTAATATCTTAGAGAAACTTGTAAAGTCTAAAATTCTAAAACTATAATTTAAATTCTGCTAAATGTACATACATATGTAATAAACAAAATGGAGAAAACTAAGAGCTTGGAACACCACAGGATAAAATGTAAGGAAATTAATTATTAAGATTCTCTGTTGTAATCATCTTTCTGCAGTTCTTCACGTGAAGATGGATATTTTCACACAATTCACTATCATATCAGTAGTAAAAAAAGCATAACTTTATGGTCTGAGATTGTGTCCAGGTTTCAAAGAATCACAGAATCATAGGGGTTGGAAGGGACTTCCAGAGATCATCGAGTCCAACCCCCCTGCCAAACAGGTTCCCTATACCAGGTTGCACAAGTAGGTGTCCAGGCAGGTCTTGAATATTTCCAGAGAAGGAGACTCCACAACCTCCCTGGGCAGCCTGTTCCAGTGCTCCGTCACCCTCACTGTAAAGAAGTTGTTGCGCACATTTGTGCGGAACTTCCTATGCTCCAGTTTCTGGCTGTTTCCCCTTGTCCTGTCTCCACACACTGCTGAAGAGTCTGGCCTCACCACTCTGCCCCCCACACCTTAGATATTTATAGACCTGGATCAGGTCCCCTCTCAGTCTTCTTTTCTCAAGTCTGAACAGACCCAGTTCACTTAGCCTTTCTTCATAGAGGAGATGCTCCAGGCCCTTCACCATCTTAGTGGCTCTCCGCACACAAGAGGGCCAAGAGATCCCTGTCTTTTTTGTACTGGGGAGCCCAGAACTGAACACAATACTCCAGATGAGGCCTTACCTGGGCAGACTAGAGGGGGAGGATCACCTCCCTTGACCTGCTGGCCACGCTCTTTTTAATGCACCCCAGAATGCCATTGACCTTTATGGCCACATGGGCACGCTTCTGTCTCAGGGTCAACCTGTCGTCCACCAGGACACCCAGGTCCCTCTCTTCAGAGCTCCTCTCCATCAGGTCATCCCCCAGCCTGTATCGGTGCATGCAATTATTCCTCCCCAGATGCAAGACTCTACACTTGCTTTTGTTAAACCTCATCTGTTTTCTTATTGGCCAGCTCTCCAGCCTGTCCAGGTCTTGCTGAATGGCAGCACAGCCTTCAGGCTTGTCAGCCAGTCCTCCCAGCTTTGTATCATCAGCAAACTTGCTGAGGGTGGCCACTATGCCCTCATCAAGGTCATTGATGAAGATGTTGAACAAGACCAGACCCAGCACCCAGCACCCAGCACCCAGCACCCAGCACCCAGCACCGACCCCTGAGGAACACCGCTAGTTACAGGTCTCCAACCAGGCTCTGCACCACCAATGATGACCCTCTGCGCTCTGCCAGTCAGCCAGTTCTCAACCCACCTCACTGTTCACTCATCTATCCCACACTTCCTCAGCTTTGTTATAAGGATGTCGTGGGAGACAGTATCAAAGGCCTTGCTGAAATCAAGGTAGACTACATCCACTGCTTTCCCCCCATCCACCCAGCCAGTGACAACATCGTATAAGGCTACCAGGTTGGTCAAGCATGACCTCTCCCTGGTGAACCCATGCTGGCTACTCATGATAACTTCCTTTTCTTCCAGTTGTCTGGAGATGGCATCCAGCACAAGCTGTTCCATCAACTTTCCAGGGACAGAGGTGAGGCTGACTGGCCTGTAATTACCTGGATCTTCCTTCTTGCATTGGCTATCCTCCAGTCTTCAAGCATCTCCCCCATAAATGGGAACAGAATTCATCTTCTTCATACTCTCTGGTGTAGAGAGTATGAAGAACAAAATAATAGCACAGTGATATTTGAGTTTTTGGGCAGCAGTGCAGAAACAAGGCTATTTCAGGTTTTCAGCTTCTGGTACTGTCCTGTCAGTGAGGGGAGCTGGGGAAAAACAAGGAGGTGGAAGGGGACAGAGCCAGGAGAGCTGGCTCTAAACTATCCAAAGGGATATTCCATAGCATACAACATTGTGTGGAAATAGCATCAACACAAACAACAACAAAAACTAGAAAACTGAGGGGAGCTAGCTACGTCGTTGGCTAGGCACTGACCAGTGAGTGGTAAGCAATTACCTTGTGTATCACTTAGCATTAGAAGCATGAATAAAATATTAAATCAGGAAATACTGCTAGAACCACAGACTATTTAAAATATAACATTAAATGCATTTTAGGCATTTGTTAGAAAATACACAGACACAGTCAATAGACCTTATATTGTTAAAAGATTCTTTAAAGCCAATGAGTAGATCCATCCATTTTGGTCTCACTGTTTAAAGAAGCTCTGATGCTAGGTTAAATGGTTTCAGAAAATATTATTTCCTTGGAGAATGCAAAGAAACTGCTTACTGTTCACCATTTCTATTGTAGAACACATCCCCTTGAGAAAAATATGAATGTATAATAAGACTTATCTTATTAAAAAAATGACTTGCAAAGATTGTTCTTTCATAACCTTGGACAAAAACACAATTTTTTTTTTTAGAGGGAAAGACATCCAGCAATTCATGAAACTTATTAATTAGCAAATAAAATAAATAAATAAATAAATAAATAAGCAAGCTATTGGGGAAAACATACTTCATTCAGAATACGGCTTGTATGGCTTTGCTCATCCCAGTGTTTGATGCCTTATTATTTCAAAACAGGATTGAGTATAATGTTTAGCTATCTAATATTAGGTAGGGCTATTTTTAGTCCAGATATGAAGAAAAATTAATGAATATATCTGCTTTCCACCCATAAAAATAAGACTAGAAAAACAAGTTCTAATGTAATATTTTTGGTGATTTAAAACTTAAGATGCCTATCTGAATATCATCCTCATGTTCTCCATAAGTGTCATTTATAGCAAACGACAGACAGATCATTTTAAAGTAAGTGCATCATTAATATCTGCAAATATTATACATTAAAAAAGCAGTTGTAGATGGTCAGACATTGATATACAAAGCAACTGGTTTTTATTTTCATAGAACCATAGAGTCCTTAGAGATGGAAGGGATCTCAGAAGTCCATTTAGTCCAATTCCCAACAGCTAGATCAGGTTGCCTTACCCAGCTTTGCCTTGAAAGTCTCCAAGGGATGAGGCATCAACCATGTCACTGAGCAACTTGTTGCAGTGCCTAACCACCCTCACTAGAAAATACTTTCTACTTATGTCTAACCTAAATCTACCCTCTTTGATATTGAAACTATTTCCTCGTGTTTTATCACCACAGCCTCCACTTAAGAGTCTCTCCCCTTCTTTCCTGTAGCTCCCCTTTAGATATCGGAAGGCTGCTCTTAGGTCATCTTGCAGCCTTCTCTTCTCCAGGCTTAGCAGCCCCAGCTCTTTCAGCCTGTACTCATAGGAGAGATGTTCCATTTCATGGATCATTTTTGCAGCTCTCCTCTGGACATGCTCCAACAGGTCTATGTCTCTCCTGCACTGAGGACTCCACATCTGGAAGTAGTAGTCCAGGTGAGACCTCACCAGTGCAGAGTAGAGGGGCAGCATCACTTCCCATGACCTTCTAGCCATACTTCTTTTGATGCAGCCCAGGATACAGGCCTACAAACAGGAGGGGAATCAACTCTTTGAAAGAGTTGATAACTGCAGGACAAGGGGAAATGGTTTTATGTCAAGGGAAGGAAGATTTAGGTTGGATGTCAGGGGGAAGTTCTTTACAGAGAGAGTGGTGAGGTGCTGGAACATGCTGCCAAGACAGGTTGTGGATGTCCCATCCCTAGAGATGTTCAAGGCCAGATTGGCTGGGGCCCTGGGCAACCAGGTCTAGTGTTAAATGGGGAGGTTGGTGTCCGTGCCTGTGGAGGGGGATTGGGGATTCATGATCCTTGAGGTCCCTTCCAACTTTGGACATTCTGTGATTCTGTGATATGGTTGGCTTTCTGGGCTGTGAGGGCATGCTGCTGGCTCATGTCCAGCTTCCTATCCACCAGTACCCCCAAATCCTTTTCAGCATGTCTGTGCTCTATCCTTTTGCCCCCCAGCTTGTATTGGAAGTGAGGGTTGCCTCAACTCAAGTGCAAAATCTTGCATTTTAGCATTGACAACCATTTAAGTAGTGGCTGTATAATGTGTCTGATACTACTACTGAAATATTTAAAATAAATTTTTTTAGCAGTGTCTCTGATATAGAGACTCTGGACAGGAGTAAGGCAAGATATTAAACTTCAAGGGAAACTTTTAAATAGTGCTGATTGCCAATTGTTGACAATATTCAATGACTTTAGAATTCAGCATATAGATATTTTGAGTACTTTAGAAATTCTCTCCTAAACTGAGACGACTCTGGAAAAGTTGGGCATCAACTGCCTGCTATGAAAGTAGAGTTTAAATTAAATATTTAAGTGTGTTGTCTAGGTGTATAGGTGAATAAATGGTATGCAAAATCAGTAAGTGTCCCAAAAGTCACTCTCAGAAAAGTAAACAATTAGTTGAATAGTTTAAATAGTTAAAACTAATAATAACTCTTTTACATCTGTAACTTCTATGATTTTATTATTGCTATAAAGGTGTTTTAAATACATTCATTTCTTTGCAAATTCAGTATGAATGTCTGTTTATATGCAAATAAATCAGAACATGAAAATTATTATTTTTTTAAGATGGATCATTTTTTAAATGTATCTACTAAAATACACTATGATATCTCTGTTCTTTTGATGTACTATAATTTAATTGAAAATTTATATGCATATCCTATTGGACGCTGAGTGTTGCCTAGATAACAAATTCTGTTAACACAAAATTAAGGATAGCATCAGATTCTTGCAAGCAAAATTCTTTACAAAAAATCAAGAGTTGTGAAAAATACAGGGATAGGAACTTTGGTGTTAATTGAAAAATTAACATTTCAAAGTAAGAAAATGTATAGTTAAGATTGCTAATCTACGTAAATGCTTTCTCCTTAAATGTTCACTTACATTCCTGTTTCTTCTTCCTTTCTTCAAGACATGTTATTCTTGAGTCCAAATTTTCTGAAAGAGCCTTAAAAAGTCCAACGCTTATGCACTGAATGTTCACTGTTACAGATTAATGCCAAGCCTGTGTCCATCAACATAAAGGCATGGGACAACTCTCACGTCTAAAAGGTGCCGTGACTCTGTTTTCTGTGAATTGGATCAGCATTTTTCATTACTGATAACGTACAATTCTTAAAAGCCACTGGAATTCCCTGTGCTCCTCAAGATTGAGCAGTAGAGTCAAATTTATTTTCAGGCTACCATTCCTTCAAATTAAATGCCGCACTGTATGTTCACCCATGATAAATACTTAGACCTGAAAGCAATTGTTCTGTGAAGAAACTTTTTCTTCTAAAATAAACTATAAACCCTGCCAGAGCAGGATGACTCTGGAAAACAGAACAAGACAAACAAACAAGCAAAAAAATGAGGTTCTTCTCACTTCAGGCATATAAAAGAAAGTCCTCTAAATTGAGAGCCCTCCTACACTGAATGAATCATCTTCAGGGAGTAAGTGATAACATAATATTAAAGGTACCATGGAATGAACTACTGAATCTTTGGCCAGTGAGTCTCCAGCTTTTCTCCCCTATGAAGACAGGCTAAGGGAGCTGGGGTTGTTCAGCCTGGAGAAAAGAAGGCTGTGGGGTAAACTTATTGCAGCCTTTCAGTACCTAAAGGGAGCCTATAAACAGGAGCAGAGTCAACTCTTTGAAAGGGTAGATAACTGCAGGACAAGAGGAAATGGTTTTAAGTTGAAGGAGGGAAGAGTTAGGTTGGATGTCAGGGGGAAGTTCTTCACAGAGAGAATGGTGAGGTGCTGGAACAGGCTGCCAAGACAGGTTGTGGATGTCCCATCCTTGGAAGTGTTCAAGGCCAGATTGGATGGGGCCCTGGGCAACCAGGTCTAGTGTTAAATGGGGAGGTTGGTGTCCGTGCCTGTGGAGGGGGATTGGAGATTCATGATCCTTGAAGTCCCTTCCAACCTTGGCCATTCTGTAATTCTATGACTCTGTAACACATAATGGATAATGTTTTCCTAGTGTCTGGCTGGAGTTTCCCTTTAGTCAATCGCTTTTTCTCCAAGTAGAATGCATCCCCAGAGAGCCTGGCTCTATCTTTTCAATATGTTTCCACTAAGTATATGAAGTTAAATTAAAGTATCTGCTTCTTCTACCCTTCTACAGGTGAAAAAAAACAACAGCTTTCTTAGTCTTTACTGAGGAAATCCACCACGTTACAGACTTCCCAAGTCACCTTGGTGGCCCTCCACTAGACTTCCATGGATGCCAATGTTTTTTTTTTTGGGAGACATAGCCCCAGAATGGGCACGTCATTCCAGGTGTGATCTCAAAAGTATTGAAGAAAGAAAATGAATTAGTACCTTCCCCCTACTGGTAATGCATGCTGAAACAGACACAGCCAGTCTTCTTTGCTGCAAGAGCACACTGTTGAGTCACATTCATATTGTCCACTCTGCAGAAGTGTTATCTAGTCAGCCAATTTGGGGTTACTATATCCCAAATGCAGGATTTTGCATTTTTCTTGGCTAAAGTTAATGATGTCTGCATCAATTCATTTCTCCAGACTTCAGCGCTTAGAACAACAGTTCTAATCCTCTGCACTCCATCGTCTATGTCCATAATAAGAACGTTAAATATTATTCATCTTGGTACAGATCCCAGTGAATACCCGTCGTATCCTTTCGAAAGTTGGATCTTTTACTGCTGACCACAACACTGAGCTGTTATGCCTGGTAACTTAACAGTTGTCTATGCAGTTCATTTCTCACTCTTTGAAAAGTGCTTTGAACTTAAGTGTATAGGGTCTGGCTGGGCTGCAGTTAACTGTGATAAACCAGTGTATAAGGTTTCTCACTTCTTTGAAAATTTCTTTATGTGCACATACATTGCTCATACACAAAAGAATATAATAGATTCATCATATCTGTTTAATTTAATAATAGCTATATTTAAAAATAGTTATCATAACCTTCTTCTAGGGGACTGAAGCAAGCTTATCATCTTTTTTGATACCCAACTCATTATCTATGTAAAACAGTATCTTGCTTTTTGAGGTAGGATCTCTCATGAAACATACGTACAAGCTTTAGGCTGATGGTGTGTTAATTGCCTCTCACATCTTTGGGCTAAAAGGACATGAATGCATGAAGGTTTTTTATTGTAATGATTTAGCATTGCTAATAGTAGTACCAATCAATGTCTAGATTAAAAAATGAACAATCTCCAAGTTAAAGTTGAAATGAAGACTTCTTTGTTTTCATTATAAAATTATAAAGTAAAACAGTTTAGATTGAAAAGAAACAAAACCAGAAAGGTTAACTCAGCTCTCTTTTAGAAAAAAAAATACATGAACCTTTGAGAATTCCAGGCTCAGATATATTCCTTAATAGAAGAGAATTATGACTTTTCTCATAACTTAGTTGCAAAGTGAATATCTAATAATTTATCAGCAGGAACTAATGAACTCCCACACAGTGTACCATTTCATTCAAGCTAGAAAAATACACACTAAATTGAAAGTCATCTGAACAGTCTATATTCAAAGAAGAAGTGAAAGCTTAAATATGAAGCTTATATACAATCAACAAACTATATATTTCAATACACTGATTATTATAAAGCAGACTGAGAAACACTGAAATTACCACTTCCTTACAATATTCCATTTGCTTTAATACATTGTCTCAGTACTGCACTGTACTCTACTGATGCCTGTAATCTACATTTTTGATCTGTTTAAAGAGCTGCTGGCTTCAGCAGAACATTAATGCAAATCTAATGTACCTGCTGGTATGATTAGCTGAATCAAATGATGGCATTTAAGTAACACCTAAATAATCTTAATTAGGATCTTCAGTTCATCTTAGCACTTGGAACTCTACAGATGGATAGTTAATTATCAGCCTTTTGATTAGGATAACAGCTGTAATCAAGATGATGTGGTTCTGATAGACAGCATATCAGTAAATTAATGACTGTTGTTAAGAGGAAAACATAAGTGAAAAACAAGAGCAGTCTGCTCTCTGGAACATGGTAAAAGAATAAAGTCTACTGTATGTGAAGAAATTAATGTTTGTAGGAAGAACATAAGCATTCACATTTGGTATGTGTGGAAATGAGCCAATAATAATGCTTACTCCCAGTTTTCTCCATTCTACTCCCCCACATCAAATATGGCTATATAAGTTCTCTCTTGCACAGTCACAAATCATGAGTAATGAAAATTAGTTTATAAACATTCCTTTTTGACACCCTGTGATTTTATGAAAGTTTAATGGACATGGGGCATTTGAACCAGTGCCAGTGAAAAGGTTCCATATGTATGTAAAATTAACAAATGACTTGTTAGTGAGCGCTGATCATTTGAAAGGGAGGCTATAAATTTAAAAGTATTGCTAGATCACAAGAAATACAAAACCGTATATGAAAATGCAACACTTTCTTGAAGCCAAGCTACAGGGTATAACTTCCGCTTCTGAGATATTTCATCGTTTAATGCTGGAAAAAATTATGTAAATGTTGGACTAATTAAGATACCATGACGGAATATAGCAAAGTGTTTGTTATCCAAAATCCAGATATTACAATATGAGTCAAGTATTTCCAAAAAATGGTTTAATTAATCCTAATGAAGACAATCATGTATTTTATTTATATATATCATGAACTACACAGATTGCTCTGAAACTAATGCCTCAGATACAAATACAGATACAGAAACAAAGAGCACAATAACGCTATTTGATAGAGCAGATTCTCAACTATAAAATTACCTGTAAGATCCTGCATACCATGTTCATAAAAATCTGTACCAACAGAAGTGACCCACTGCCTCACTGTCACCACAACTGAAATGCAACTCCAACAGTCTCACTGTGGTTAAATCCACTGTTTGGACTCCATAAACATTCAGCATGCATCAGTGAATGTCAATGGCTGCAATTTTTTCTGCATGGAGGAATTCAATTACAAACCTTTGCTTCATACGCATTTCCATGTCCGACGCTATTTTATCAGACTGCCCCTCTGCTGCCACCTGTTTCACAGCAACAAAATGTATCAGAATATTGGCAGGAGAGTTGAACTTCTACTCTGATACTACCAACATCCACTGCTGACGTTATAGGCCAATACCATAAAATAGGAGACTTTATTTTCACAACTCTTGTATTTCTAGGAGTTATTTTGTATTAGCAAACGAGGAGTATTGAATGCAAGCTGTTATGCCTAGTCCAAATAATTATATTGGATGATGTTTCATTTCCTAATGAGTGAGACCTAAGGTGGAAAAAAAATATTCTCTTTAAAGGAATATCTTGGTCTTCTCTTTCAGACATCTTTCAATTTCCTTGCTGAAGTAAACAAACATCAACATTATAGCTTTGGAGGGAAGCAAAAGAAGTGAAATCACAACAGAAGTGAATGTGCACTAAGAGAAAAGTCAAAATGAAAGTGGAATTTATTATCTTGAAATGAGAGAGAGCTATGTTCTGAGGGAGGAAATAAGGAGGACAAGAAAACTATGTGACTCAAATATCAACATTTGTGACAGTTACTTATATATGCTGACTAACCAATGTATTATTTTTAGTATTCAAAGTATTTGGTAGGGAGAGAATACTCAGGGATTTGTAGTTTTATAGTTTATATTCAGGGAACATTGATAAATCCATTCTACTACAAATTTTGAATGGAAAACAAATACTGTACAGGGAATTACCTATCTTCTGTAATCAAGCTAACATGGCATATCATGATATTTAATGTATTTATCTATAAGATTAAATGACCCGAAAAATACCCAGTTTGGACATATTAAGAGGAAGGCTTTCAGGGTGAGTGACAGTCAAAAATGTGTTTGTGTATCTCTCAAAGATACTTTCAAAGAATTTCAAAATACTTACACTAGCATCAGATGGCACTCTTCCTTAAATACCTTTGGAAGAAGTAATATTGAAGACTTATCATGTTCCTGATCAAATGAATCAAACAATGGAAGACCTCCTGCTGAAAATGTAGGAAAGCAATTAGACTAACATAAGAATTCTTAAAGAATATGAACAATCATTAAAGAATGTAAATATTTGCTATTGATGTAAGATTGGCATGTTAAATAAACAAAGACTTGATAGATTTATATGAAACATCAAGTAAAAGAGCTCCATACAAATTGTATACAACTTATTAATTTTATTTATTTGAGATAACTTTATCTTATATATATATATAGTCTGGGTAACTTCATGCACCTGTCCCTCCTTCCTCATAACACCTTCCCATCCAATCCACAAGGGCTGAAGAGAAACAGTGCAAAATAAACATTTTTATTCTGTAAGATGGGACACAATCAGAAATATATAGCAAACTTCTGACACATACAAACACACTACAGTTAGTAACTTAGTAATTAAAAGGGGCATGAATGGGAACAAAACTTTTATTTCAGCCACAGAATACACACATAGGATTTCAATACAAGAAGTTTTAACTTCCCTTTTGTCTTTCATGTCAAGTAAGGAAAAAGCAAGAAACTGAAATTCTTCACAATCTCTATTGAAACTGCAAAGTTTGAAATAAAGTGATTGAGGCCAGATCTGAATTATGCATATAAAATTATCAACTATTGTCCAAACTGAAAAATGTTCCTTTGCTATAACTACATATTACGTTATGTAATAATATGTTTTTTAATATTATAATAATAATGTTGCAACACTAGATATGGGCACTGCAATCAGTAGCAGCCTTAGGTATGTGATATTCATGTTATCTTTAGACAGCAGTTGCAGTGTACATCTGGCCAGAAACAATTTTATTTCAGAAGACAAAAATATAAATATAATTTTTTTTTTTTTTCCTTTTTAACAAAACTAGGTCCTTAATTTAATTTTCTATACATAACACATTACAAGATTATATAGAAAAGTTGCTCTGAAAGTAATCCCTCCTTTTTAATTCCATGGAAACAAAAACAGATACCAAAAGCAAAATAACACTATTTGATAGAGCAAATCTCAGCCACAAAACATTATTTTCCCACGCAGTCACCACCATTACCTATGCATGTTTGTCAGTTATTAACAAGAGTTTGTATGCTGCACGCATAAAAACGTGCGTGGCCATGTGGAATGTGACTTGTCTTTCACATCTCTGTCACCACTGCTGAAATGCACCACCCACCACCTCACTGTGCTCACATCCACTGTTTGGGCTCCATAAATGTTCAACAAGCATCAGTGAAAACCAGTGGATGTAATTTTTTCTCTTCATTATATGCACTTCCATAATAGGTACTATTTCATCAAATTAACTTATTCAGTTCCTGTGAAACTGAATTTGCTTGTTTCAATTAATCGGCCATTTCAATCAAAGAAATACTCATAAAACTATGTTAATAAAAATTCACAGATATTGTAACATAGAAAATTTTGTACATTTAAGAATTGAATATTCATTAATAATCTCTTATAATAAGTCAAACTACTCATCCAAAACTAATTATAAAATCAACTATTTCAGTATAGTTAGAATAATGAGGATAGACATGATGACTATTGACTTTACATTTGAAAACTAGCGACAGCAATCCTATTCATAAAATTTCACATTAATAAAATGTGTTGTAAAGTATATTTAGAAAATATTTTGGTACCCTCAGGGAGATGACATACAATAAAATAGACTTTTTTTTCCTGTGTCATTTAACTTGAAATGTAAAAAGTGCCAGTTATATCAGTTTTTATTTAATTTCTCAATTTCAGATCAATTATATATATATATGTTGCCTAGTGTTGTGGTTGATGCCCTGCCCAGGAGAATTTCAAGGTGAGGCTAAATAAGGCCCTGGACAACTTGATCTCACCGTGGATGTCCCTATTCATTGCAGGGAAGTTGGGCAGTGTGACCATCAGTTGTCCCTTCCAAGTTTAAGATTCTGTGATTCTGTAGAAGTTCTCAGTTTTGACTAAGAAGTCAAAATTAGTTTACCAAATTTTTAGCTTGTACGGAGAAAATCAGGTGTTGATTAATTTATAATTAAACCAGAGGAGAAATTGAAAAGAAAAAAAAAAAAAAAAAAAAGCACAAAAACATAACAACAATTAAAAACAACAACAACAATACTTATTTAACACTGAAGGAAGTTTCAGAATAAAATGATTCTGAATTTTAGACATTAGAATATTAATCTTGAGCACATAGGCCTTCATACTTATTAATTACAATGTCTATGAGAACAAACCATTAACAAGGTGGATTTAGAGTATCAATCATCAAGCAGTCAGTTATATCAACAACTAAATGATTCTTCAAGCAAGCTGTAGAAAATAATCTGAATAGGGTTCAGGTTCATTTTGTTTGCTTGGCTTTTTTGAGGGGAGAACAGAAGAAAGAAGGGAGGCATGTATAGAAAGACATACTAGTTGTAAAAAAAATAAGCTCACGTTATTAAAGCCAGGGATTTTATTGTCACTGAATGAAAGCCCACAGCTAATATCAGATACTAAGATGTATGCTTAATATCAAAGAAAGGAGTTAGATAAGTCATTCAGTGACTGGGAGAAAAGGAAGCGTATCTTTTCCTGTCTGCAGATGTTCAAAATCAGAATGCCTGAAAGAATGAACAAAATACCATAAATTACACCTTGTTCTACAGCCAGCAAGTCACAGCCTGTGGGCCACGTGCAGCCCTAGGCAGATAGTGGCCCCATAAGATTGTAAACTTTTAACATTACTATGTGATTTTTAGCAATGTTTTTAAGGTGTCATTTTTACATAGCTTCAGCTATGTAGGTGAACACAGATCATTATGAAAAGGAGGGCCCACTCTTCTCTCTCTCACTCTCATATCCACCACACATATTCAGTCAAATTAAAACCCATGTGTATTAAGTATTACATGTGCTTTTGCTATTTGGTGAGTAAAATACAGTTTTTACGTCTGTTTCAATCTACATACACGTGTTGTGCCTGTGAAGACGTGTTTTTAGTTATTAAGCTGTCTCGCTCCACTTTATAGGGGGGAGATGAGGTTCTTTTAATATATGTATACCTGGCGTGAGATTAAGAAACAATGATTCATATGTTAGTCCAACCAGTTTATTATCAATCCTAATCAGGGAGATTGGGAAGGGAAGGAGGGTGATAGAAAAGATAGGAAAGACGCAAGAATTGCGTAAAGTGGGGATAGTCACCACCAGGATCCAGAAGCGGTCCCATTGCACGCCGCTTTGAAGGTCTGAAGCAGAAGCAGCAGGGGGGGAGAGCAGCAGCATGGCCGGCCTTGGGCAGCAAGCAGGTAGCAGGAGGCAGTCACAGAGCCAATCCGGGGGGAAGCAGCAGGACTCAGGTAGCAGGCCCAGGAAAGTCCGTCAGCATGCAGGAATTCCGTAGTGAGGAATCTGATGGCAGACACCTTTGTTCTTCTTCAGCATCGTGGTAGAGTCCTGAGCAAGTCCAGGAGGGAGAGGCAGGTCGTGAGGCTTCTTCATGGCAGAAACCTCTTCTTCTTCATGAGGAATCTGTTGCCAGAAAACCTCTGCCTCATGATTGTAGGTCCCCATTTTATCCTTCTTCTTTTCCTGCCTACGTGACATCCCTGGGTGCTTGAGCAAGAGTCTTGTGAGTACCCCCTGAGATGGCCATCTTCCTCGAGATAAGCCCACACAAAAGACCATTTCACAGCCATTAAACTGCAGCTTCTCTCTCTCTTGTTGCCCCTGGCCTTGTCCATCTGTTTCCCTCAGACAAAGGATTTCACAACCCTTGCCCAGGACTTGCCTGAACTAGTTCATCTGTGTCCTCAGCAAGCTTTGGAACAATGATGTAAAAGAATAATCTCTTACATAAGCAGACATGCCAGTTTTCTTATGTAATTATTAAACTTAGGCTTGTGCTACTTCATAAAACAATTTACGAAGTTAACACAGTCACCATGGCAGAAATACCCAGAATATTTTTTCAGTGCTGTCAAATTTTGTAATTTTCAGCGTCTCAAAATCTGGCAAAGAATAGAAAATAATTTTCTAATTTAAGATAGTTAAATGGCGAAAATCAGCTTAACTGCTATTTTTTAAACCATAACAGTGTTTGAAATGAAACTTAATTTATGACAAGCTTAAGTTATGACAAATAATTTTATGCATTTTGATTTGTTGCCTAACCACATTCTTGTGAATAGTAAAAAATACACAAACTTGTTTTCCATTTTAATAAAGGAATTTGAGAGTAGGTTTCAAAAAAAAAAAAGATCTTTTTTTTTTTTTGGGGGGGGGGGGTAGGGATGGGGGTGGTAATTGCATGTCCAGTTATGGTTGACATAAATACGTTATCTGCAGATTTTCAAATGGAATGTATAGACTTGTAGTCAGACATTTCAATTCAGAGGGAAATTTGATCATGCCTCTTTATTAGATTTTTATAGGACCTATCTTACCAGAGAAAGATCTCTCTTGATTCACAATCATGCCTAGTTCTTGTCATCACGTTTTGGCAGTTTGTATATCTGTGGAAACTTTTTCAAGGATGAAGCATAGGAAGGGTAAAACTGGATAAAAAAAATATCTCTCGCGCATTTTGAGAACTCACTAAGAATTACAGCCAATTCCAAAGAAGACACTGAGGTTTCACAGAAACAAGGTCAAATATCCCAGTACTTTTTTTGTTTGTTTTTGTTGTCCATATTTTTGTGAGCATATATTAAGAAATAAGTTTTGCTACTTATACACATTAACTATATTTTGTATGTTATATGTGGCCCACAGCAATTCTTTTTTACTCAATGCAGCCCAGGCAAGACGAAAGGTTAGACATCCATAGTCTTGAGAGCTACTGAGGCAGCATGGATGCTCAATAAATACAGTGTTTACTTAGGAGAATGAAGAGTGGAATTTTAACTTCCTTTTAAAAAAGAGAGCTTAAGCCACAGTTCTTCCACTAAGGCTAATACTTACTATATCTTCTAATCACTAAGAAGCTGTATAAAGGAGAAATTTCAATCCCATCCCTTCTAATAATTCATATATTTTGTTATGAGTTTCGTTAGGAGTCTGTATTAGGAATCCAGCTAGAATATTCTGGACATGCTGTGCTTCTTGTTGTGTTAGTGCTCTTCAGAGATGTGGACTGCCCCTTCTGCCACCTGTCTCATGGCAACAAAATATAATGGAATATTGGTGGGTAGGTTCAGCCTCTTCTGTCATACAACCATCTTCTTCTGGCACTATGGACGTGCACAGTCATTACACCACAAAATGAAGAGCATCTCAATCTGCTCATCTGAGCAAGTCACCTAATAGTGGTGACTATGTTGAAAAAGAGTGTTTTGTAGCTGAGAATTTACTCTATGAGATAATGTTACTTCACTGTTTGCATCTGTTGTACTTTCTATGGAAATAAATAGGAGGCATTATTTTTATAGCAAACTACATATAGTAAGCTTCTATTAAATGTAAGAATCTACTTTGAACTCAGCTCATTATCATTTTGTCCACTAGAATGGTAAGAAAAATAATTTAATTTTTTGTCAAAATTATTCATAGCTCATGACCAAAAAACTGAAATTCACTGGGCAATTAATTAATAATTTCTTATGTTTATACCTGATTTAAATAAACCTTTCTTGTTCAGTCTTCCCATACCAATTGCTATTTTCTCATTCAGATTACAAATATTTGGTAGACAAGCATTTTGTAAAAGATATGTGTGTATATATTATAATACACACTATAACAATAATACTCAGTATCTATTTTCTGTAGTTAATTACCTTGTCAAGCTTGCTTATACAAAGAGAAGATATTATCTTCACAGTTGCAAAGAAAATGGTCAAGGAAAGAAACTGCGGATCCTGTAGGGAAAGGAACATCACTATTAAAGGACAATACAGTTGCTTTGGAGACAAATATTTAAGAAGCTAGGACTTCCTTAATATTTTCTGAAATGTATCCTTAACTTTTTTTGTACTCTATTATTCAGTCAATGAGACTACTGCCATTTTGTACAATAACTGAATCAAGTACTCTTGTGAAAACAATATATCATCAGAAACAATGTTGTCAGTTTTTATTACTATTTTTGAAAAGAAATCTATCTGCCTTATAATTTAAACCAATCAACATGTTTTTCTTTTTTTTTTTTTTTTTTTTTTTTGCGTGTCTATGCTTATCACTTTCAATAAATATTAATCAAATCTGTTTTGTGGGGCTTTTTTCTGTGAAACGCTTTCCCCATAAGAGTGGATATAGTCTACCAACATGAGCTAGACAGCACTGTCCAACATTTAATTTAAATCCATTTTGTGATACCTTATCACAACTGTGCAAGATCTGTTAATATTTTTATTATGGTTTCAGTTGCCACATAATGAGTGCCCTATAATCATTTTGCCACAAACTTTTAGCAATTCCCCTGAGTTTTATTTGATTACATTTTGGAAAATTCTTTAGGTACATATCTCTCTTTTGTATGTAGACCAATAAATCCATACTAGCTGGCAAAAATGTAGTCCAGAAGTATTCCCATGTTCTATCCATTAAGCAAAACTGTCCATCATAGCTATAATATACAATTTAAAGGAGGATGTGTGAAAGATGCAGAAAGCAGTGCAGAACAAAAAATAAATGAGTGAAACTTCTGCCAAAGAAACAGAGCAATGAACGTAATAGGAGTAGTGCTATATCATATCCTAAATCAGCTTGAATATATTGCATAATTAAACAGATACTTATAACTGTCCATTTTTTACGCATTGAGTTGTGTCATACTTCCTGTATTTATAAATGGTATTTATACTGGAAAAGGAAGACTATTCCCTTCTGACGTGATTTGTCAAATGGTAGTAGACAGCAGAATATTTCCAATTTATGATCCAAATTTTTATCAAATTTAAGTGTAAAATTCAAGTCACCTAGGAAATAAAGAACATAAGATGTTTGTCTTTAAAATATCCAATAAATAATATTTACAACGATGTTCTTTTCCAAGGTGTAAATAATTTGATTATTTATTATGGAAAATTCTTTTATGTATTTGAAATTGTACTACATGTCCATATCAGGGTTTTATAGGTGCAGTACCTGTTGCTCATGAAATGCAAAGTTTTAGCTTAACCTACTATCAGGAAAAGTCTGGAAGGAGTACATAATATAAAATATCACGGTGTTTTATTATATTATATCATGACACATCTTTAAGATTACACTTCAGATTATTACTAAAATAGTAAAATGTTCCCTGATAAGATGTAAAGTAGTGCTTTCTCAGAAATACCATTTTTACTGCACATATTTAGCTTGAAATATCAACTAGCTTCTTAGAAGAGTTTGTTGTTTCATGTAGTCATTCATTTTATTCCACAATCATGTTGTATTGATGCAACTATTTACTACAGGCTACCTATATTCACTTTTCAAATAACCAAGTAAGTCCATGACATTATCATATTTTTACATCTTACAGTTTAGTCATTTGTATAGAACAAAATAACAAAATATTTAGAAGGAATCTTTAGAGACTGTCTAGTCCAATGGCTGGCTCAACAATACCAAATACAAGTTGTTCAGGACCATGTAGACATGGTTTTGGGAGGCTTTTGAAGTCATCCAGGAAGGGAAAGTCCAAAACCTCTCTAGGAAACCTTTGAAAGGGCTCTGTCACCCATATGATACAGAATTGCTTCCTGATGTTCAGATGGAACCTCTCATGTTCTTGTGTTGCTCACCGATTCTTGTCCTATCATTAAGAATTTCTGAAAAGAGCCTAATTCCAATTTCTTTACCCCCTTATCAGTATTTATATGCATTGATAAAATCCCTCCGAGGCTCCCTTTCTCCAGACACCCAGCTCTCTCAACCTCTCCTCATACAACAAGTGCACCAGTCCCTTCATCATTTTTGTGTCCCTTCTTTGGAGTCTGTCCAGTAGCTCCATATTTATTGCACTGGACTGAACTGAACTGAACATAGCAGTACAGATGTGACACCACCAATGCTGCCTAAGTAAGGAGGTAAGAATAATCTCCCTTAACCTGCTACCAAAACTCCTAATGCAGCCTAGGATGCTGTAGGCTTTCATTGTCTCAAAGACACATTGCTGCCTTATAGTTTACATTTCTCCATTGGGACAAAAGAGGTCCTTCTCTGAAAATCTGTTTTCCACCCAATTGGGATCCTGTGCTTGTAAATGAGATTATTCTTCCTCATGTCCAGGTCTTCAGACTTCCCCTTGCTGAAATTTATGAGATCCTGTAAGGCCTATCCAGGACCTTATCTAGTTTGTTGAAGTATCTCCAAGCAGCAGCAAAGTCCTCTAGTATATTAATCACTCCTCATAGCTTCGTCATTTATAAATTTTTTGAGGGTGCTCTCTGTTCCATATTCTAGGACTTTTATGAAGAAAGATTGTACCCAGTATTAATTATTACTCTGGAAAAGAAATCTTATTAGTAAAAACAGACGAAAATAAGATATCAAGTATCTTGGCCTTTTTCATGCATTTTTCTGCAGGTCCCCTGTCCAGTTTAACTGTAGACCTACATTTTTCCTTAGGCTTCTTTTTGATGATAATGCAAATGCCTGTACATGCCTTTTCTGTTGGCCTTCACATTCCTTGCCATATCCAACTCCAGGTAGATTTTGACTTTCCTAATCCTATTCCTACATTCTTGAATACTATCTCTCTATTCATCCAGAGACATCTGCCTCTGCTTCCACATCTTACACACTTCTTTTTTATGTCTGAGTTTAGTAAGGAGTTCTTTTCTCATGCATGCAGGCTTCCTGATACCTTTGTTTGTTGTAAGCTGATTGGGATTGATCATTCTTGAGCTGGGTGCAGGAGACTCTTGAAAATCAACCATCTTTCTTCTCTTCAGGGCCATATACCATGTGGTTCTTACAAGCAAATCAGTAGACAGACCAGTGTCTTCCCTTCTGAAGAGCAGAGTTGTACTCTTGCTTTAGCCCAGCTTTCTTCTTGCAGAGCCTTAATAACATGACCAGTCAGTGCTGCCAAAGGTGCTCCTGATATTCACATTCCTTCCTGGTCCTTTCTTGTTTGTAAATATGGATTCCAAAACACCACTTCTCATTTGTTTCTCAGTAAATTCCTTAGGAAGTTTTCGACAGTGCTCTCCTGTAACCTCCTCGTTTGCTTGTGCCCTACTTTGTGGAGCTTCTTGCAGCTGTCTGAAAAATGAATTATTTACTTTTTCCTGATCAGAAACTTACCACATTGTCACCCATGTTAGTCTTCCTGATTTCAGTTGTCTAATAACCTATTCCTACACAAAGCTTCAGCAATTTCTGCTGTTCTTTCATATAAAAAACAGCTTTGCCTTCTCACCCGTCAATATCTTCTATATCATTGCTTTCATTCATCAAATGCCCTGGTGATTACACTATATATACTAATCACATTCATCAAAGATTTTTCCTCATGAAAAAATATTTTCCTCTGATTTTTACATAAATAAAAACATCTTAGATACATCTATTTAATGCAAAAATACCATATTGCCTACAGATCATGAGCAAGAAAAATATTAACTTCATTGATTAATTAATTAAATTACACTAATTAAAAACATAAGCCATATAAATCTCAGAACGAATTTTGAATTAATAAAATTCCTAATTATTCATAATACAAGTCATTTTGGTTCAAAGACCTAGCTGTGAAAACCAAAATAGTAACAATGCAACAATTACCAAATAGAAGTACTCCTGTTCTTATCTTCCTCCTAATTCATTGTTCTGAAATTAGTATTTGTTTCTAATTGTTACTGGTTTTGCTTTTTATTTTATTTTTATTTTTCCAGAATACTTTCATAATACAGGTGAAAGAAAAACATTCTTTTGCTCCATATTGTGTATACACTGGTATTTGTATTTATTTTGGCTCATTTACCATGTGTTGTCATTTTCTAGGGCTAGAAGTAACCCTGCTGTTCTTGTTACCTCTCAGATTACAAGAGCATTTTAGATATAGTTATTTAGATCGGTAAATGAAATGTCTGATACTGAGGCCTTAGCAGAAGCAATACAATTTAGAGTCATTCAGCCTTTCCTCTGATATAGCATAATCTTGAGATGAAAAAGTAGGGCCAAGTTCCACAGATTTACAACATCCTTGCTGCTTTCAAGATTGAAGATATTCTTATGTTATGAGGCAGCTACTTTGTACTGTCCCAATTTAGCATATTAAACTCTTACAAAAGAGTCCATAGTGCACAGTGCTATTGAGTATAAATTGCATATGCTTCTTTAAGGATGCATTAACTTTTCCTCTCATCTGACAAATGCAGATCTTATACAACTAAAAATTTATCTGGTACCTAAAGCATAAGGTAATAACTATTTAAATGAGAAATTTCTTTTGGAAAGAAATTTTGGAAAAATTCATAATCTCTCATTCATAGTTAAAAATATTTGAATATAACCAGAATATTTGTATCAACCTACACTTGATTTTGAATGTTTAAAATTGAAAAACACTGCTCCTAGCACAGGGCCTGTTAATGTGAATATTCAAATGTTATTATTTTTCTTCTCCCAGAACTCAATGATTTTGTGAATTTTTCCCTTCTTGGAAATAAAATGGTGTAACACAAGAAAATTTAAATGGAGATAATAGAAATTATCTGTTGAATTGTTTTTTTGTTTGTTTGTTTGTTTTGTTTGTTTGTTTGTTTTGTTTTTGTTTTTTAAGCCTTGAACTACAAGAGTTTGTAGCTTTACATCTGTTAGGTTCTGCATTTTAAAGTTCTTGCCTAACAAACTTCCTTTTACAGTGATTCAGTCTTTGTTATGTAATGCACTAGCAGTGTGGAGAAATAAGCTGAAATAAGAACTGATAGAATTTTTGGTGAACAGAAAAATAAAGAAGAAAAGAAATGAAAGAAAAAACACAATTTAACCAACTCTGCTTTTTTCACATATTTATATTTTTTTAGTAAAGATGAATCACATATATTTGGCTACTTTTTGAATGCAGTATCAAAATACCATATCTCTGTTATAAGAAACTTGTAACGCAGTAATAAATACAAAAGATCAAAGAAAAAACACAATAGAGATATTACTTGCTAAATATTACACAGCTGTCTGTTGGCAGAAACCTCCAACAGAACTTGTTTCCTGGCTTCCAGAATGCTGTTCCATGTTTCCAATTAGACATTGCTCTATTCTCTATCAAGAAAAGTTATATACTTACAAAATGACACATTCCATAACATATTTTTGGATGCTTTCTATTAGTATGAGGAAAATTCATTGACTGAATTTAGTATTTTTTTTTATTATAAATGCAGATAATCTAAATCACCCCACCCACTCACCAGCTTGCTTTAGAAATACATTCCAGTAGCCAGAATTATACTTTCTTACTCGCTAAATCTCTTATATTTTTCGTAGAAAAAATTGTTGAAGTGTAGAATGTAAACCACATATTTTATTATTTTTATAGAATTTATTGTGGATAATGGAATGCATCTTCAATAAGTAATGCTGCCTTATGTCCTACAAACTGTTTCTGGAAACTGAAATAATATCATAAACTGTATATTAAAATAGTAAACTGCACATTTCTAGGACATTCTCATTTATTTCCATAAAAATCTCCCAAGAAACAGAAGACTGTTTGCTAAGGAGTCAAGCAGGTGAACCCATAAGTTTTTGATTTGTCTACTGCTCACCTAATTTGAAAATAGCATCAAACCCATAAAGAATAAAGCCTTGTACTTTAACGTGTTTTAAGGTCTACATTTAATTCATCCTCTACCAACTGATGCAAAAAGGTGCGCAAAGTCAGCTTGGTGCATTCATTTTTGTAGGCTGGTATCTGAAATCCTGTTCTAATATTCTGATGACATTATCTACTCAAAACTGGGTCATTTTCTGCTCATAATGAACAAGACTATGTATTCACAATGGATTTGTATAAAGGAAATAATAAACTATTAAATAGATGGTAATTAAGGAGAGAAATTGAGTCTGCTTGTCATAGCTATTGATTTGGCACAGACCAAAGCAGCAATATTGGCCACACAAGCTACTTATGCATCTTTTCAATTTACTTTGTAGTAGAGCAAACTTATAGGGCATAATGGATGGGAGGAAGGCTTGGAATTCAGGTTTTGAAATGCATTATCCCACGCCTCCAATTGCAAGAATGACAACCCCATATATGTGATGTCTTCCCCCATGAATATCACTGGCCATTGTAGTTGTCATACAGTTAATACTGGACAGAAAATTTGGCTTCAGGTCCTTTCCCTGAGACATATATGAAATTTGAATCCATATTCCTCAGTGGAGTTTGGTAAATGCTGCAGATATGCCATAGGAAGCTTCATGAGACCTATATCTTGGTAACAAAAATAGTTTCTCTACTACTCAGTTAACTTCAACACCTTCTTAACCTGGACTCACAAAGGTTGAAACAAGAACCTGTAAAATGGAGAAAATTATATAGCTTCAGGTTTACATTTTTGCTTTTACATCACAAGACTCAAGTTAGATGAAATTGACAGGTGTAGTACTCTGTATTTTGGAATAATACCTGTAAATTGCATATGACATGCAATACTAAAAATTCCAGATTCCATGTGTGGGAACTCAAGAAAAAGCGAATTGATAGCGCTCATAACCGAGCGTTAATAATACATTAAAAGAGCTATTCTCTTAAATTTAGCATTGGTAACATTAGATGTTTAATTCACATTCAATCTACTACTACTTAAAATAGAAGAAGCACTCAACCGCATTAACAATACAGGAAAACAAGGCAATACCAAACAATAAGAAGCACACAAGCCAGTCATTTCAAGTCTGGTATCAGTCTTTCTCATGATAGTCTCAGATCCTGGCGCTGTCCCTTTCGCGGGCTGCTTGTTCACAGTGTTCCAGAGAAGGGTCCATATGCCTGAAGTGTGTCAATCACTCCTCCAAATCCATGGAATACTGAAAATCAAGCAAAATTGATGTTCTATAATAAACAAAAACAATTATCTTTGGTTTCTCATCTGGCCAAAGTTGTATTAGTTACAGTAGCTTTTTCTTTCAGGAAAAGGAAAAAAAAAAAAAAAAAGTTGATCATAAAACAAAACCATTGGTTACTCCATATTTAAAGCCCTCAAAGTGTAAAATTCATTTCAGTGATCATTACAAAAAAAATGAATTTATACGATGAATTGTGACATAAACCATTCTTTGAGCATAAATTTTGGATAAAAACAAAATAAATATTTACATCACTTTTTATTTAAAAAAACCAAAATCTTGAGGTTTAAAATGTACATGTAGGTATGTACAAACACATACTCATGCAGATACGTTTTTTTGATATCAATAAAAACAGAGAAGTGTCTGTCAAGAGCAGAGAAGATATTTGCCACTTACATTCAACATGATTGATGATAAAGAAATGCAGGAACATGTGAGCAAAAGATGAGCAGAAAATCTAATTGTTGGATTGCTTTCAATAAATAACTGGCCAGTTCTTTTCCATGCTCTGCAATAACTATGAAGGACTGTTCTTTATATACAAGTTATAAATGATATATCATATTTCATGTTATTTGTTTCTGAGTACCAAAAATATTAGAGTATTTGTTCTGAGCCATACCCATGGCCCCTCTTGTCTTAGAGTTACATTCCTAAAAGTGGTTCCCTAGTAAAGTGACAGGGCTCATTTCCCAGTAAACTATTTCAGCTTGGAAAAAGTAGAAACAGAATTAGAGCAGGAAGACTACAGCTCATTTCAGATTTTGAACAAAATCCTTTGGCTCTGTATCCTGCAAGCAAATATATGAGGATTTACACTTCAGATAAGAATTTAAAAGGTGCATTTAAAAGCTTATACTCGACTATACATTGCAATAATTATACTACTGTACATTTCCACTAATTTTGGCTATCTATCTATCCAGTCAGGTGATATAAGAAATTGTGTCTGACTTTTTTGACCAGTCACAAATATTACAAATGATATATCATTGGGATAATTAAATCTAGTCATTTTAAGAATGTAAATGTATATTAGTAGAATTAATTTGCATAATGAATACATTTAAGAAAGTTGTGATCATGAGGATGTAGCAAAAAAAAAAAAAAAACAAATTAAATTCATTTAATAAATTATTCATTACTTTTTTTCTCCTAATTATTCATTCAATTCTGAATGTAACAAGTAACAAGACACATGTTCAGCAATTTTATTTGTGCTGTAAAGTCAATGAATTTCTTTCTCACTTCTGTGTATAGTTGCCTTTGCAATTCATTGTGAGGCTGTTAATTTCTGCTTGGATAGTTTATTTATTTTACAAATACTTTTTGCTTTACTAGACAGCACCTCATGCATTTTACTGAAATCCATTTTCAGTGTTTCCTGATGAGACTTTAGTCCTATTTCAGCCTGCAAAACAATGTTTACAAAGGAATAAATTAGTTCTTTTTCAGGAAAGCCCACTTTCAGTAAAGTATATGTCACAGAATCATATATCAAGTTTGTTCTTATGACTAAATTTGTTTAATTTCAGATTATTCCATTAAATTTTTTATAGTGACATCCTGTGTGTCTTTGAGTCTAGCTTTGCCCTTAGAGTTATACTACGTGTTTTGTTATGTGTCTTCGTAACAAACATATATATATATATATATTTACATTTATTACAAAACATTGTTATCAGGAAGAAAGGAAGAAATAGAACAGAAATATTTTAATATTTTGTGGGATCCAAATTCCACATCCAAATTCTTCACCTTTTTATGCCTTTTGAGCATTAACTTCTATTGAAAAGTTTCCTCAGGAATTATTCTAAAAATTGGTTATGAGATTCTTGCTATAAAGTGAGTTGTTTAAGCAAAAGATAGGCATAGAAAACACTTCCAGAAATACATCCGTGTGACATTTGCTGCCATGGTACATACCAGCCTGCTTTAACTTATTGTAGCTTAGCTCTAAGAATATCAAGTTTTATATAAAATTCCTCTCTTTTGCAACAGTCTTCATCTAATTTACATTATAATCATTTCTAGATAGTTCACTTGCCACAGAGCACATCCACAAATAATGATGTCTATTCACAGCATTCTAGAATTTAATTCATGTTACAATGCATATTGTATTGTATAAATCATGAAGAGCTTCCATTATTCCACTGGAAGTAGCTACAAGGACTAGATCATGGATGCCCAACCTTGTTTGGGCTGCACTGAGTGAAAAGAAATTATTGTTGGCTGTATATAAAATACATAACATAGTTAATGTATGTAAGTATCAAAACATCATTTTAAAAATATTTTTATTAAAAGTAATAAAAAAGAGAGCAATAAAACATAAAACTGGTGGGATATCTGACCTTATTTTTGTGAAACACTGATGTACTGTTTGATGGAAGTGATTACAATTCTTAGTAAGTTCTCACAGTGCTTTTAAAAGATTTTTGATGAAATTTTACTCTTCCTGTACTTCATCCTCGAAAACAGCTATTCACAAATGTATCTACTGCCAAAAAATGATGAGAAGAATACGGTATGATTGTGAAGCGAGGGTTATTTTTCTCTGCGAAGATAGCTCTTATAAAAGTCTAGTAGAGAGTCACAATCATTTTTTTTCTTTGAATTGAATGTCTGAATACAACTCTACATTCCATTTGAAAATGTGCAGATAATGTATTTATGTTAACTGAAAATGGAGTTGCAAATACACACACACACACACACACACACACACACAAAAGATTTTTTTTTTAAGAAATCTTGAAACATATTCTCAAGTTCTTTTATCAAAATAGAAAGCAACGGTGCATACCTTGAGTTAGCACTGCACTGCACCCTCCCCTTTTCCTCTTTTCAGCCCAGGCAGTGCTAATCATACACTGATTATCTATTTGTTGCTATGTTTGGTGTGTGCCTGGGACTGGGCTGGGCAGAGCATGAGAAGATGCCAGGATGGTGTGGGGCAGGCTGTAGTATGAACTGTGCTTAAATGCATTCCTGCACTTTATCAAATCTTCTGAGGATTGCAAATAAGCAATACTTTGAACTTTTACCAAGACACCTGAGAAAATTACATACTGCCTGGGTGCACTATGAGCTTTCTGTATTTATCTCCAAAAGGTAAATGAAGTGGCTTAGCAAAACATGAAAATTTCTTGGAGAAAGGAAGTAAATAGATAACATAAATAAAATCAAGGTTATATAGAATGAGTAACTGTTCTTTTTTTAAAAAAAATATAATCACTTGTATGTTCTCTTTCTAACTTCCAGATAAGAAATGTACTTAGTTATTTCTTGCTATGAACATCCTATCTAGTTTCATAGCACAAAACTTCAAGAATTTGTCATCACTCTTGCTGAGTACTAAGGAAGCCAGGGCTAATGCTTAAGTATATAACGATCACAATACACTCTAGATATCCTTTCCTTCCTATTAGCTACTCCTGTTATTTATCAATTTCTGCTTGATAATGAAATGACAGGTACTGTGTAAGTCTACACACAATGCTTGCATCCAAATAAACTTTTTATTTCTTCCACCCCTGCATTTGATTTGCCACCTGTGAATAAGCATTCATCACAGAATGAAATTGATTTGCACAAGCCTTTAAAATTTTTGCAAATGTTATACTTTATTTATAATTTTCTCTCAACCATTTTAACATGAATACACAAGATATCATAAAACATAAATTCAGATTTAGGGAGTTGCAGAAATCCAACTTGTTTTTTTTTTCTGTCAGATACCTCCCTTCCTTCCGAGCACCAGATTCTTTCAGAGTGGGATGACAGAAGTATGGGAATTGAATTTAGCATAATAGATGCTTCTAGATGTCTCACAAAACCACTGTGAGCATCTTTATCACTGGTGTTATTGGTTAAGAAGAGAGAAAGAGTATTGTCAAAGTTGCAGGTGTTTTGCATTCTTTCCTTTAAATTTTAATGAGATTTGGAAGGACTTTTAGTTTGTTTTGTTTTGTTTTATTTTGTTTTGTTTTATTTTGTTTTGTTTTATCTTGTTTTGTTTTCCTGTACTGTCTGTATTTCTACTTATGCCTTCCTCATAGGATAGTTTTCTTTGTAATCAGAAATATGACAGACAAAATATATGTTAATGTCTAGCTTGCACTGAAACTGTGAAAAATAAAATTATGCTGGAAGTATAGCAATTTGAATAAAATCCTTAGAGGCAGAGTCAAAACGGGAGTAAGAAGGAAGTTGCAAAATCAGCCCCAAGTATCAGACTGAAGCTGAATTTGAAAATTAACTGTAATACGTATATAACATTTGGAAAGGCTGCATAGCTTTATGTAAGAAAAAAATAAAATCTATTACTCTATGCAAGTTACAGATTCATTTCAAAATGATAACACCTGCTCACAAGGAACACAAAGTTGGGTAGAGATTCTAACTGTGGTAATGTTAAAAAACTCAGATAAAAAGACAGTTATAAAAACAGCTTCTTCTTGAATCTCAGTTCCTCTGTAAGTTCCTTTTTTGATTGACAGTAAAATTCACAGAAAATTCCTGTCTGTCTTCAAATATGTATTTTGATTTTCAAGAAATTTGTTTTTATTTTGGCAATAGCAGTCTCCTTTTGACCAGCGTCAGTGAAAGGCCTGTCTCGGCCTTCAGTTTGGAAGAAATTAATGTCATTGTAGTCTTACAAGATACTCCTCAATACACACTTCTCATCATACAAATTTATTTAAACATGTGGTCATACACACTGGCAGCAATTTATCTTACTTGCATTTAAAAGCAATGAAGTCCAAGAAATAACAATATGCTCAAACAGCTTAAGGACCTGCAAATTTGGAGTTGTTCCATAATATACTGCATATAAGAAAAGAATCTGAACAGTAGTGAAGATAAAGTTAGGCATCTTTTGTCTTAGTGGAAAAAAAAAAAAAAAAAAAAAAATGGAAACACAGATCAGTGCCCATTTCCTCCCTATGAGGCTTAGCTACACAAATAAACATCCCAAATGTAGGGTAACCACTTAGGAATTTGAAAGGTAATGAAATGTTACGCTGAAGGGCAATAAACAGTTCTCTGAAAGATAAGTTGATTATCAAAATTAGATATCCTTTCCTTAGGTAAACTGGAAGCAGACTATGTCAAGCACCAAGTCTTATCATTTCTGAAGAGAAGTCAAATGCCATTTCTCCTTACTTGTCAAAAGGAAGAAATTATCCTCCCCAGCTACACATTATTATCCACCATCTGTGTGATAGCTTCTCATAATTACTTACATACGGAGTCTTTGATAAGCCTTATTCCTAATAAACAGAAAATAAAATTAACTCTCATATTTGATCAGTCACTGCAAAAACTTGGAATAAATATAGTCGAGTTTTATTTTTCTTTTTCAGAAACCTGACAAGACATCTGCTGAAACACACACTTAGAAATCTTTCTTTAGAAAGAAGTTCTAAATGAAGCTACAGTCCTTGAGGACTGAATGTGCTACATGGTCAATTGAAAGGAATTATTCACTTTTTGCTTTATGAAATGGATCAACAACTAAAAGAATATAAGAAAAAGCAGAATTACATGATAGTCAGGCATGTTTTCTTGCTTTTTTTTCTTGTCACTGAAGTTAAAATCAACACCTTGAATAGGCACTAATAATGCATTCAGAGACTTTATTAAAAAAAAAAAGAAGGGAATGAAATATATTTGAATAAAGAAACAATTATATGTCCATCAACGCTTATCTGGAATGCTTTTATAGCTTCAATTATTGACTTTCGGTACACACGTATATCATTTACTGTGACAAGAAATGAATGTTTTCCCCTCCCCAAAGGGAAGAAAGAGAAAAACTATAACATATGTGTATTTGTATGTGTTATAGGCATTAAATATTTTACTGAGGACTAACCAATTAGATTAGTAGTTACTATTCAGTCTTCAATTTTGGACCTGAAGATTAAGTCCCTTCATCGTTCATTTTAAATAAGTCTTTAGAAAACTCACATTTATTTTTCACTGAGTGAAAAATTTTTCCACTGAAACTTTCCTGTTGACTTTGAATATCATGTGTCTGGCAATATAATGTAAGCAATTAGAATAATAATTGGTTTAAGACAGACAATGCCATGAGCCAGAAGTATGTTCTTGTGGCCAATAAGGCCAGTGTTATATCCTGGGGTGCATTAAAAAGAGCACGACCAGCAGGTTGAGGGAGGTGATCTTCCCCCTATACTCAGCCCATTGAGGCCACATCTGGAGAGCTGTGTCCAGTTCTGGTTTCTTCAGTTCAAACAAACAAAAAAAAAAAAACCAAAAACAACAACAACAAAAAAACAGGGAACTTCTAGAAACAGTCCAGCAAAGAGCCACAGAGATGATTAAGGATCTGGAGCATCTCCCTTATGAGAAAAGACTGAGAGGTCTGGGACTGTTCAGCCTGGAGAAGACTGAGAGGGAATCTTATCAACACTTATCTTAAGGGTGGGTGTAAAAATATGGAGCCAGGCTCTTTTTGGTGGTGCTCAGCACCGTCTCCTCCAATGTAGAGAAGATATTTGAAGATATTAAGAACAGAGACAGCCTGGGCTGCAATGACCAAGCCCTGGTTGGGTTTATGATCTTGATGAACTTGGGCCTGGCAAAAGGTGGAGTCAGGACCCCTCACTACAAGAAACGTATTGAGGCTCTGGAGTGTGTTCAGAGAAGGGCAACTAAACTGGTGAGGAGTCTGAAGCACGAGTCTTATGAGGAGTGGCTGATGGAGCTGGGACTGTTCAGTCCAGAGAAAAGGAGCCTCAGGGCTGACCTTATAGTATTCTACAACTGCCTGAAGGAAGGCTGTGGTGAGGTAGGAGTCAGCCTCTTCTCCCATGTAACAAGCAATAGGATGAGAAAGAATGGCTTCAAGTTACACCAGGGGAGATTCAGGTTGGGTGTTAGGAAAGACTTCTTCTCCAAGGGAGTGGCCAGGCACTGGAATATTTACTAACTTTGCCTTTATTCGTTTAGTACATTAATTTATTTTTTAATCACTAATGTAATTTTTGGTACCTTTCTATATTTTCTGCCTTATTCTGTGTCTAGAGAAAAAATATATCAATCAAACAAACAAACAAATCAACAGAACAGGCTTTTCTAAAATATTCTTAAAGACTTCTCTGTTTTTATGTTCAGAACTTTACATGCAAACATTTCTGAATTAGACAAGATTCTCATATCTTATGACTGTCAGGTTATTCTGCAAGTAGTTTTCTGAAATAAATGTAACTACTTAGTACTATGAAATTATAAAAAATTATTCAGAAGAAGTTGTTTGCAAATATGAAGATCCCCTATTTTCCTACTATATTATGGTCAGTATAATATTTAATCTATTAATTTCTTCATAGAAGGCCACAAGATTGGTCAGGCATGATGTGCCCTCTGTGAAGCCATGCTGGCTTTTTCAGATCACCTTCTCATCTCATACGTGTCTTAACATCTCTTCCAGGATGATCGGCTCGGTGATTTTTACAGGCATAGACATGAGGCTCATCGACCTGTAGTTCCCTGGGTTTTCCTTTCTCCGTTTCTTAAAAATTGGAATGATGAATTTTTCTCAGTCACTGGGGACTTCACTTGACAGCCATGACTTTGCAAATATGATGGAGAACAGCTTGGCAACCACATCAGCCATTTCCTTCAGAAGCATAGAATGCAAGTTGTCTGGCCCCATAGAGTTGTATGTACCTCATGAGGTGCTCTTGGACTTGCTCCAGTCTTACAGTTGCTGGGATTTTTTTCCCCTAGTTGCCACCTAGAAGCTAAGAGAAGCATAGGAAAGTGACTTTCATTTAAGACCACTCTCCTTAAGATCAAGATTGTAACTCTGTTCTTCGCTAATCCCTCATTCTTCAAGATAAGAAAATTTACCAAGGCATAGTCACTGCAGCCTAGACCACCTCCAGTCTCAACTTCTTTAATAATTTCCTCTGAACTGGTAAGCACCAGGTCCAGCAGTGCTTCACTCCTGGTTGGTCTGTCCGATACCTGGACAAGAAAGTTGTTATCAATGAACTTCAGGAGTCTCCTGGATCCTTTGCATCTTGCCAAATCACTTTCTCAGCAGATATCAGGTGGTTGAAATCTCTCATGAAGATGAGAGCCTACGAGGGTGACACCTCTTGTAACTGAAGCAAAAAGGCCTTGCGTACAGGTTCCAAAAGATCAGACTGTAGTCGAATTCCAACCACTGGAAAAAACGATGTATGATTATACCAGTGATCTGACTGAGAGTTCTTAAAGGCAATCAGAGTTTCCCTACTGGTTTTACCAAACTTTAATGAAGAGTAAGAGTTTTGACCTTTTGCACAAAAGAATATAGTAGAACAGATTCAATCAGTTGCTCCTGAACCACAATTTTACTGTATACATTTATCTCCCAAACAGGGGATATTAATCTCAGACTGCAACAATTAATACTTGTTCTGATAAGATGTATTCTCAAACAGGCCCTGAAAACATTTAGTTCCAGTTAACTTACCTACTCTGAAGTAGGAAACAAACCAAAAATTCCTAATTGTTTAATAAATTTAATAAGGGAAAGAAAAAGAAAGTATTGGCTTTCAGTTTCCTTGTCTTTTTGGTATCTAGTACACTTTCTTATGTTGACTGTGTTTTTTCCAATCTCATATGGAATATTTATTTAGTGCAAAAGATTACCATCATGCCAATTTAGTGTTTAGGCATTATGTACAAATGAAAATATATGTCAATTCAAATAACAGTCCTAAAATCTGTACAAAAAAGGTTTTTCAATTAAAACAGTTTATTTTTGATCCTGTTTCTCTCACAGGTTTTCATATAAAATTCCTTTTCAGTAATTCATTCAAGTGAAAATAAAGTTTAAAAAAGTCAACTGAAAGTTTTAGGGGAACAACTACAAGGAGTAAAGCTTGATTTTAACTAATATAAGATTAAAATGTCCTCAGCAAGACAAGCAGTATGAATTATTGGGTAAAAGCAACCAACATTTGTGTAAATTTACCAAGATAAAGAAGTGTTTCTCTATGACTTTTCTATATTAGAACATTTGACTTGAAGAGAAAACTGCGTAAAATTTGAAACTCTAAATTGTCCACTTAGCAGTAGAGTCCATGAAAGATATTGAAAGGAAATTTGTTTTTAGAAAAGTGTACTATATTTAAAGAAAAATACTAGATTAAATTTCATGAATTAATTTATCTGAGGAGCAGAAAAGAAAAACAAAAAAGATATTAGATGTTATTGGTAATTACTTTTGACTTCTGTTTTGAGTTTTAATTGCAATGAAGGTTAGTCAAGTTTGAGTTTCAGCTGAATCTGAAGGGTTTAAACTTTTCACTTTTCATAAAAGGTGATTTTGCATCCGATTGCAAGATACTTCTCAGAGAGGTCCTTTGACTATATCTCCTATGACATTCTTTCTGCTTCATACAAGATACTTCACTTTGTTTGCTGAAAAAAGTTCTGATCTGTCTGATCACTCACCAGCAACTTTAAAGTCATTCATTTACTATTGTTTTGGCTCAGTGACCAATTTTTTTTTCCAAAGCAGAATTAAAATTAGTAGGAAAGAATAAGGAAACAGAGTCAATAATTATACAATGGCCTCAGGAGTCATAAGATAAAAATGTTTAGCTTGAGATGAAATTATCTAATATATGTAAGACTTTGATCTCAACTTTCTAGTCTCCTTTACCTGTTGAATTGTATGCTACCATGTCCAAGACACGAGTAACCAGTTTCTCTAGGAGAATAGTGTGGACAACAGTGTCAAAAAGCCTTACTAAAATCAAGGTACAAAACATCCAGAGGCTGTTCTTCTCCATTCTGTGAGTCATCTTGTAATAGAAGGAGACAAATTTAGTTGGGCAGGATCTACCCTTTGTAAGCCCATGTGAGCTGTGTCGTGCACTGAGTAGATTTATTTACACCCTTGCAACAAACTTCTTATGCTATCTCTTTTTACCTTCTTCATTAACTTCTAAACTGGGAGAACTGGCTGTGCAGTTTACATCTTTTATTATCTAAATTTTCTTGAAACATAAGAATAATGTTTTGCTACCCAAGATATCTCAGGCTACAGGCAGGTTATTCAAAGAAACATAGTCCAGTGCCTTTGGGGATCATTTTTCAGTAATAGAAATCAATCTGAGTTTCTTTATCATGAGTAGTTTTTTCTCTATTTCTAGCTAGATAGATAACACTGAGTTAACTCTCGGTCAACTGCAGTTTTTTTTCTAGATTGGAAGAATATGTCTACAGCATTTTTTGTTGTTGTTTGTTTGTTTCAGTACGATTGTTTGAATCAGAACTCACAATTTTAAAAAGAAATCATACAAGGGATGGATTAAGTAGGGAACAGCCCTTGTGCCATGCTAGTAATGAGATGGGCAGGAATGAATCAGCAATCTCTAACAGAAGAGATGGCCAGCAGTATCTAGAGTAGCATCAGCAGAAGTGCCTCCAAGAGATTGAGGAAAATTTTTATTCTCCTTCTACCCAGCACTCATAAGTACTGTATCCAGTTTTGTGTCCTTTGGTACAGAAGATACATAAACATACTGTAGAAAGCTCAGTGTACAGGCATTAAGATGATTAGGGCTGTAGTAGCTGCCTTATCTGGAGAGGCTGGGAGACCAGGACATGTACAAACAGGAGCAAAGAAGTCTTTGGGACACCTCATATCCACCTCCATTTGTAGGGAGGTGACTGTGAGAACACAATTTTTCTCTTCACAGTAGTGCATGGAAGCAGGGATAAGAGGCCCTCACCTAATTTTCAATAAAATGAAAGAAGTTCATGTTGAATATAATTAGAAAGTTTTCATGTGAGGACAGTCAGGCAATGAGATACATAGAGAGGTCATGCATCCTTGAAGATTTTCCTGATAAAACCTTCAGGATCTAGACTGACACTGCTGTAAGCAAAAAGTTGTTTCCAGTGATAGAGGGATGCTCTGAAAGTAATGCCTCCTATTTTGTTATGTTGATTCACAAAATCAGAGGTGGATGTCGGTGGTATGGCGCTAAAGCCTGAACCTTCCTGCCAATATTCAATTATATTTTGTTGCTGTACAATAGACGGCAGCAGAGTAGCAGCCTAAGAAAATGATGTCTGGAATGGAAGTATGTATGAAGTAAAGTGTGATGTTGATTTTCTCCATGCAGAAAAAAATTCCATATGTTGTCATTCATTGATGCCTTCTGAATGTTTCTGGAGACAAAACAGTGGATGTGAGCACAGTGGGGCAATGGGAGATGCATTTCATCTGTGGCAACAGGAACACGAAAGACAAGCTGCATTCTGGATGGCCATGCACAAGTGATTGCAACTCAAAATGAAGAACTTCTTGATCAGCTCATCTTTGCAAATCAGTTAATGATAATGACTATGTTGAAAATGTTTTATGTAGCTGAGAATTTGCTCTACCAAATAGTTCTGTTGTGCTCTTTCTATCTACTGTAGTTCCCATGGAAATAAATAAGTAGCATTACTTTTGGAGTGACCTTCAAATATTAACCAATGCTGTAAATGAAGAGAATACAAATGTGGGCACTGAGCTGTACTGTCTTTATCATTATTATAGAATTTCAATAACTTCTATTCACAAGTTAAAAGGAATCCATATTCCAGCAATGGTTACATTCCTTGAATTTCTTCTTGTAAGAACATTTTCATACCTTATGCTGTGAGTCTTTAATGAAAACTGTAAAAGCCGTCTATACAGTTCCTGATTTGACAGTCAGCACCTGCTGTATGAGCTAGTAGTATCTAAAGTATTTTCTCTCTTGCTTATTTTGCCTTTGGTATCATCAATTCTTCATCATGTCCTGGAGTCAAACTACACAAAATTATTGCTTAATACAGAAAGCTCTAAGATTTTAATGTTTTGCAACTGGACTTAGGTAATTAAACATATTTCTTAACATATATTGTATCTATATAACAGCAAAAGCCCAGAATGAGTATTATCCAATGAAAGTTTACAAAGAAAAATATTTTACAGATGCTTACAAATACTTTATAGACAACTTTCATGAAACTTTTAATGTTGTCTTTAAATCTACCTTTACTCTCTTCTTCCTAACATATGTTGCCTTTTTAAAAGGTTAGAATTAGCATAAGTGCGTGCAATTTTAAACAAACAACAGCAGCAACAAGAAAAAATAAAAACGAGATACAATAAATATATTTAGTATTGATAAATTATTGTATCAAATTTTATATAAAAGAATGCATAAAACTTTAAGATATAGAAATCTCACAATACAGTGCTAACTTTAAAACCATTATTTGCTTCTAGAAGTACTCATCAGTAGCTACCTAGTTTTAAAATTAAAATTAAAAATTATAATTAAAATTAAATTAATTCCAGGTAAGATTAGACAGGTCAGATAAAAAATAGCTATATAGGCTTCCTGTTTAAAGAATCTTTTGTAAGGATATTGATCTACTGAAACACATTTTGTGATAGACTTATTTGAGCCATCTATCAACACGTGATGCAAAGTAAGGGGCTTTCAAAACAATATTGTTCTTCTTTTTCACTTTGGATTGTTAAGACATGAAATGTAACAAGAAGGTTGTTAAGTTTTTAAAGCAAAAATCCACTCTGTAGTACTGCAGCAAAATTTAAATTAGCTGTAAATTTTGCTTAGGGGCAAGGAGTTTAAGGAACATCTGGAGATTCTGAAATAACCTGCATTCATTTATGTTATTTAAGTTGTAAAATCATATTCAATCTTGACCTACTCAGGAAATCTAACATAAACGTCCTGCTGATTTTGACAGTCATACAGAAAAAACACCCTCTAATGAGCATTTAATAGTCACCAAAAGTTCTGCATTAAGTACAAAGCCCTTTTGATTACTTATTCCACTAATTTAAAGTAAATGCTTTTACAGATGGCATCTGTTAGGATGCGGAGCGTGTGCTGCATTTATATGTAGCCATTGAAAATAAATTCCAGCTTTGGTATAAGGATTGTACAAAAAAGATCAAACACGAAACACTGAGTAAACATTTACTGGTCATATTTTTAAAGCTCTTCATGAAATCCTTTCCAATACCTGAATACAATAGTCAAAATATATGATGTAATTGAGAAATATTTTGGCAAATTAGCACCTAAAGAAAAGTGAATGAGCAAAAGAAATTGAGCTCTTCAGTTTTATTTATCTTCTCCCCTGAGGTGCAAAAAATATTATATTTCAGTGTTCCTTCGAACTATATTAGGATTAGAGGGGAAAAAAAAAAAAAAAAAAAAAAAGAGAGAGAGAGTCAGGAACACTGTTGGTTACTGTATATTAATTAGAGAACAAAAATAGATCAGATTTAAATGACCAAAAAACAGAAAGAAAACTAATGCAGTTAACTAATGTTTTTGAAGAAAAAGGACTTTCAATTATTCTTGTGTCAGTATAAGAACATTATCAACAAAAGTAATGCTAAAACACATACTTTAAAGTATGCAAATTAACACCAATTTTTATCAAACATGTCCCAGATGACCAAATGTTAAAGAGTTTGCTTATTTTTACAGAAACACCTCCTGCATATTTTCAAATATTGAGAAATTGAGGGCATACAGATAAATAACAAAATACTATTTTTAAAGAAAACATCAATTTACTGGAATGCAAATTATGTACCTTCTTTTTTTTTTTTTTTTTTTTTTTTTCTCCACAGTTGCCATTCAGAGCTTTATTACTACTTACAAGCTATTAAAATTATCGTAGTGTGTGTGTTCTCGTACAAAACATATAGAAAGAGTATTAATTTAAGAGCCAGATTAGAAACTTCAGGGAAAAACTTTCTGATAAAATATCAAGGTCTATTAGTCCCTGGAAGAGGGAAAAAAATATTTTTTTCTGAAGCTTATTCTTATTTAGTCAAACAAGACTAATAATCAGAAACTCTGAAAAGTTGCTTGATCCTCTGTTCCAATACCTAGAGCATTTCTTGGCCTTATCTCAACTCAGAGGCAAGTTTGCTATGTGCTACATTCCAGAGCCTTTTTCACCTGCTGATGAGGATTGAAGATTATCCTACTTACTTAATGTGCAACTAAAATCTCTTCTAATAAAAATGTAAGCAAGAAGAGTGCATTTTCATTGTTTACAGATATGTATATATGTAATACATGAGCAAAGTCTGCTCAGATTCACATCAGCAGACCACAAAGAATTCAACTTGAAATAAAAGCACAAGAAATATTCAGATTTTCAATAATTCATATATAAGCTGTGTCATTTATTCTTTCAATAAAGTTAAATCTCCCGGTACATAAAAAAATAATAATAAGAAGAAGAAAATATATTCAGATAGCAATTACTGCTCCAGTCTTTAGCACTACTTTTCTTGTTTACCTAGGATTAATTATTTGTAAAATAATACATATTAACCACTTCAAAACAGATACAAGGAACTCCAGAAAAGTTTTTTCTAAGACATTGTCTATGTTTGTTGTCACAGCTGAACTAAATAATCAGCAAGACCAGTTTAAAGCAAGAATTCTTGCATTAAGAAAGATGTTCTTTCCCATGAAATTTATTTACTGTTGCATGTAGGAGACAGTAATGCTAGCTGAAGGGGAACAAGAGAGGAACAAAGAAAAGTGTTCTCTTTTGTTTCTAAGAAAGGTGGATAAAGATGGTGAAAGAACTGATAAAGAAGTGAAAAATACCTTTATAATGAAAATTTAGCACATAACAGCATATATTTCATTAATTTTCTAATGTGTATGCCCAAAACACAATCCTGAAGAAACTCTATCCTCTGGCCTCTGGGAATAAAAGAGTAGTTCACTGCTTACTAACTTTTCTTGTCTGCAAATCACTTTTTTTTTTTTTCTCTCTCTCTCTCTCTATTGAACAATAACTTTGGTGTAATGGATACATACTACAGGAACACTGTATTCACAAGCTGGGTATACACATTGCAGTGTAAGCTAAGGTCATGCAGCCAGAAGATTCAGTGGTTTTAATTTGAAAATGAGTGCACAAAATTAAATATTATGAACTTAGTTTTTTGTGACAAATTTATGTTACTCCAATATAGGGTGTCCACAGAATTTAAAGGAATATTGGCAGGAAGATTCAACCTCTGCCATACAACCAAAACGTAGAGAAAATATTGAGAACGTTTCTCAGACTGCTGATGGAGATTAGATGAAAATTAGTTTTAGTTCCCTCTTGCTTTGTCCTGGATTCCTCTTTTGACTGAAGATCAGAATGGCCTATAAATGTTCATATGGAATAGAATACATATAGTGCAATTTACATATCTGCAACTTAGAAATTCAAGCCATAGTTAATCTGTCTATTTTCTGTTACATCTTATAAGGACTAAAACAGATGATTGATTCATTGTCTTATTTCAAGATGTAACAGGTCAACAGAAAAAAAGGGATGTCAGGGTGAGATGAAAAACCTGAGACCCCCATATTGCTGCAGAAAGCAACTCCTACTTTGCATATGATTATTAAGATTGGAGTTGGAGTTTTAACTGTTGTGTAAATTGTAAGGCTTGGTGTTGAATTATGAGGGTACTCTGAAAGTAATGGCTCCTATTTTATTATATTGGTCTATAGTGTCAGAGATGAAAGTTGTTCGTATGGCAGTAAGACCTGAAGCTTCCCACCGATATTATGTAACATTTTGTTTTCCTTCAACTGATGACAGAAGGAGTAATCTGACAAAATGGTTCCACATGGAACAAGCTGCACTCACTGACATTCATCCACATTTACTGAGTTTATGAAGATCAAACGGTGGATGTGAGCACAGTGAGGTGGTGGGTGATGCATTTCAGCAGTGGAAACAAAAACATGAAAGACAAGCCCTGTTCCAGACTGCCATGCAGATTTTTACAAGTGTGGCATGCAGACTCTTTTTCATCTTCAGCAAAAATGCATAGGTAATGGTGACTACGTTGAAAAATAATTTTTTGTAGCTAATAATCTTCTTTAGCAGTTTTATCATTCTGAAAGGAAAATGGAAAGACAGGTATAGCCAGAACTATAGACAAACCATGGAATTGGAGCATTAACTCTTTAACTCCTAGTGCACTATATGATGTTATGATGTGGAATACCAATCACAGAAATCATAAAACCATGACAGTATCTGTTGTAGTTTCCATGGAAATTAATAGGTAGCATTACTTACAGGACAACCTACATACAACTGTAACATTGGAAAAGGTCTAAGGGAAAGCAATACAATGCAGAAAGTAAATTAATGTTTGCTAACCAGAAAAGACAGAAGACTATGACAAGACATACAAACATAAAGGCTCAAACTCATAAAAAGTTTCTGAAAGGCAAGAAGAAATAATATATATATTTTTTTATTCCACAAAAGATAACAATGGTGATGAAATTAGATTAAAACAAAATTTAAACCAAACAGGCTTGAAGTGGGAGATTTTTTTTTTTTTTTTTTTTTTTTTTTTTTTTTTTTTAATTTTTTGCATACTGAGGTACTAGAATACATTGCCCACAGATGTAAAGAAGTTTTGAGGAACAAACTGGAAAAATAGCTAACACAGCAGCTTAGAAATGTTCATATGCATGCCTGGTTTTTAAAAATTGACTAGTAATAAAACAACTCTAATCTGGAAAATATTTAGCTATTTAACTGAGTGACAATGAAGAATACATTTTTAAACTTAATTGTAGTTTTTTTTCTATACATTCTCCAAACAACTTATTAAGTCTTAATATTAAGGAAAATAACAGTTGAGAAAAAAAATATATTTTCTGTATAAATACATTAAGAATGTAAAAAGCAAAAAAGGATAATAATAATTAAAAAATAACCTAAGAAACAGTACCACCGTGACTTTAAGTGCTGTAAACTGAACATGAGATAAATTTGATTGAAACTATACAGTATTTATCCATCAGCAGTGTGTGTAAAACCTTTTGCTAAAGCAGTATAAATAGGTGAAACTGTTCTTCTTTCAGTACTTCAAATAATTTCAGAATAGATAGAATTTCACCAAGTTTTGAGTGAGATGTGCTATCTGACATAATGGGAGATGAACACAGATGAAGCCCATTTTAGTTCTGTTTTTGTTATTACTCCTTTTCCCTATTCCACCCCTTCCCTTCCATATTCTTCCTCTCCCTTCCCCGTTCCCAGTCTTGTTTGTGAGTTTCACTTCTGCATACAGTTTTATCCTTGAGTTCTCTTCAAAAGGAAATGTCCTGCAAGTAACATAAGATTAAGAAATAAATAAAATACATTTTTATATTTGTCATGGATCCCATGATAAATGGGATGTAAAATGTAATATAATAATAATAATAATAATAATAACTAAAAAAATACTTTATTTCGTAGATTAGTTTTTAAAATAACGCTTTAGAATAAATGACATTCAGAACAATGTTCTGTACTGTCTATTTTTAGTAGAAGCACTTTCCATACAAAAAATCTAGGTAGACCACCCACTCACCTTGGTGTTTACTTTGCACCATCTCATAAAATACTTAGCATGTAAGACAAGTGAGTTAAATAATAACTGTTTTTTACCTTCTAATTTCTAATTTTGTTTTCAATAAAAAATGGTTAACCCTCTGAAAATGAGACTTGAAATTTTAATGTTTGACGTCTGTTATTAGAATGCATTTTCTGTACATAAGTTAGAATTACCATTTATTCTATAATAATTAGAAAAGCTAACAGCTATTACAGCTTTCAGAATAGACTGCAATATATAAAATACCACCGTTAAGCAAACTCAGTATAACAAATGAAAAGGTGCAAATGTACAGTTTGATAGTCAAATTTGTCATGTTTTCTGAAATGAAAGTTTTCAAAATCAGAAACATCTTGAAATTTCATTTAATCAAAGAATTATTGAAAAACATGTTTGTTTTTGTTTGTTTGTTTGTTTGTTTTTGTTTGTTTTCATGTTAGTAGCATGTACATGATTATAAGCTTCTTGAAATAAGTTGAGGTATTTTTTGTGAAGGGTGACAAGGGCCCCATAAATGAAAGTAAAAAGGCAAGAAGGCTTCACAGTGACTGAGAATAGGGGGGCTGAAAGAGGGTAGTTAGAGATAGTTTATAGAAGTAAGAATGTAGAGCTTGTTAGAAAATAAGGGATGGCAGACACTGGGTCTGGGATAGTGAGGGAGATGAGGCCATGCCGATAAGTTTTGAGAACAACCTAGAGACATTTGGCAGGGAGGTGATTAGATGTCCACAGAGTGAGAAGAAACCGGTTTGGGAGGATATGCCCCCCAGAAAGATCAGAAGTTTACAGCAAGAAAGGTCAAAAGCCTTCATGAGGAAGACAACAAATCTTCATCCCACAACCACTATGCACACACAAGAGGGGAAGATTTGCATGCTGATGAACTCTTGGGGGTGTGACAAATATATATCCGAATTCTGGGAAAACTATTTATTATGTATTAGTTTGGCCTATATCTGTAGTATGATTTTTTTTCAGATGGTGTGCAAGTAGGAGGAATGATTCCCCTTGCACCCAGTGTCTGCGCAGCACTGATTAAAACATACCTGCTTTTATAATTACTTTGGAGTTATAGAGTTTGATTCTGCACATCATTTGCAATAGTCAAAATCATAAATTATAACAAAGCATTTATTTGATTTTAATAATGAGGTTTTTAATTCAGATATGATATTTAGTTGTGCTGAAAAATTATCCTAATATTTCTTTCATTAGCGTGGTAATATAACATTTCTTAAACAATTTCAGTAGGAGTGATGGTTTATATATTAATGAAGATTTTTATGAACCTTAAGAAAAAAAATAAATAAATCTGACACATTAGAGTACATGTACATGTTCAATACTACATTAAATTAAATCTATAAAAGGAACAACAAATGTTCTGAGCAGAACATTGCACTGGAAAATATTTGAATGAACCTCATTCTTGCTTGTAAAATAATCATATATTGCAAGTATCTGCTGTAATTTCATTGAATTTTATTAACAAACCTTTCAGGCTTTTTGAGGAATCATATCCTGTTATGGTCAGAAAGAGTCTCTCTCTCTCAAAAAAAAAAAAAATCATAGTGAAAAAAAAATTATCTCAGTTTCAACTTCAATAACAATTTCTCTTAAATTTAAAAAGAAAAAAAATGATAATAAAAAAGAAATATAGAGACAGGAAGAAGTAGTGTGGGGATAAAAAAAAAAAAAAAATCCAGTGAAGAAAGGGTTCTTCAAATAAGTTTGAAACAAAATGGAAATATGGCTGTGTAGGAATACATAAGGAAAAGGAACCACAGGAGTGCATTTGTAATCAGGAAGTAATATTAGTTTTAATGAGGGGAAGCAGCAGACAAGATAGCTCTTTAAGTCACCACCTGGAGGACTTTAAAGGAAGAGGAGAGATCAGAAAAACCATACCATTTTAATTTCTTAATGGATTAAAGGTTTCTGAGAAAACAGTGAGTCTGTGTGTTAATCTGAGGGACATTCCTATTTAAAGTATCTACTGTGAAATCCAGAAGAAGGTATAATTGAAGAAAGAAAGACTGTAATCAGAAGTATTCTTTCTCCGGTTTAGACCGAGAGGTTACTAGTCAAGGAATGTAAGGAAGACAGAATACTAATAACCATTATATTAATCTCTAATTCACATCCCCCACCCCCCCACGCCCCCATTAAATCCATTATTGTTAGATGTAGCACTATTAAGCAAATACTTTAAAATTCACTATCAGATAAAAGTAAGGGGAGGATAGTGTAGAAGTGACATGACTTCTAAAAACAGCAATGGTGAAAATGTTGGAGCAGGAATAGTGACTACAGAAGATATTGAAATGTTCAGAAAAATGAAATTTATGTATGTTATCTCTACTGGTTTATATACTTATGCCCTTCATCTTTTAGCAGTATTTAACTCTAGCCTGAGATTTTACATATGAACCCTGGTGTACACTGAGTCTAATCCTTACTAAATCAGGGACCAAACCCTTTCTTCTGGAAATAACTTAATTTCACATTAACTACTCATTGAATAAATTCTTTATTTTCTATTACACTGTGCATAATTTTTTGAGCTTTTCCTTGCCACGCATTTTGGAATTATAATGACATCACAAATTATGTCCTGGGGAGTAGCTCACTTGCCTCATACATGAATAAATTAAAGTTTTAATGCACTTCATTTTATTATTAAAATAAATAAATAAATAAATAAATAAATTTCAATCATTTTACCTTTCAAAGTGATTTTCTTTCTTTTTACATCCATAACCTCCTGACACTGCACGTGCTTTCCTACCAATAATTTCATTGAAATTAATAGATCTATAGGGAATGAAAAAACCCTCAGTAGAATTACCATTTGAATAAGTTCTTAAATCCAGAAATAAAAAATAAGCATGTACATACTCTGTTATTTCTTAATACACTGAATTTTGATAGCATTGGATTATCAATTTAAAACCTAACCTCTGAACAGTATTCAGTAAATGGTTCAAGAAGATGTATTCATCTTGAAAACACTAGAAGGAAGTTTACTATAGAAAAAAATGCTATTGAAACTTAGATTTGATTAATATTAACATTTTTATGTTCTCTCTCTCTCTCTCTCTCTCTTTTTTTTTTTTTTTTTTTTTTTTTTTTTTAATAATAAGACATCTCTAAAATATTGAGCAACCAACAAAGAAAAATTCTTCTTATAAATTTTGATTTTGGATGGGACATCTGAGTTATATCTTTCTGGATGTATCATCCTTGCCACACCACTGGAAATGACAAGAAGATCAAATAAACTTGTACTTCTGGCAGAGAACAAATTAGATGTATACAATCGATGCTGTTTCTAAATAAAACTAATTAAAAAAAAAAAAAAAAAAGTTCTAATAGGAAAAATGTTTTACAATTACAAATACAGAAGTTCTCAGTCCAGAATTATTCTCTGGATGTAAACTCAAACTAAGTAACTGTGAGATAACACTATTTCAATACGAAAATTCTGTTTTAACTACTTAAATTCTAAAATAAGAATTAAAACACATTGATGTGCACATTTAAATTAAAGTACACATTAAAGTATGGCACTTTAAAATACTAGTTTCTCTTAGACAATTTGGACTTATCCACTAATTTTCCATTGGAATTTGAACTTGATTGTCAATTTCCTTTTTTTCTTATACAAAGAGAAAATAACTCTGAGCTTCAGTATTTGAAACCTTCAGTACCTCTTGCAAAGGAAACTGCATTTTCATTCAAGTTATTATAAGGTTGTGAAACTGGAAGCAATCAATTTCCTAACAACTCTCTGTTCTGTCAACCTAAATAACAAGAGTCTATTTGGATCACCCTACAAAACAATCATCCCATAAATGTCATCATCTGATAATTTAAATGACTCAAGTGACCAATAATCAGAGACTAAATAACTAAATACAATCATAAGTGTATCATTTGTTTCAGTTGTTTCTTCTGCAAGACAAGTCTAAATGAAAATCTAAAGCACTCCGTGAAATTCAAAATAAGTTATCAAACATTTGGAAAGTGGTTTACTTTACTGTCCTTTTGTCCTTCTTTTAGGATAAGCAAAACAGCAGAATAGATCTCTGTGGAGTGCTTCTAACGGAAAAGCATTATCCATTAAGGGCAACTGGATTTCACTCAGAGAGCACTGGAGATTCTATAAGACACTGTATTGCATTCTCTGGGTCATTATTATCAACATTATCAACATCAGCCTCATAGGACCCATTTTATACATCATTCACACCAAATATTCTTATCAAATGTTACCTGCAGAGGCTTCTAGGGTTTCATTTCTGTACAGAAACTTGTAATATTCCTTACAAACCACGTGAACTTACAGATTTGTTTTACTTGGTTGTTATAATCTACTTTTTGCGTATATATAAATATATATTCTCATCCACTAGCTGACATATGACTGGAAACACCTTGAGAGAAATATGCTATCACAGACAAGAATATTTCAGGACATTCTATTATCCTTATGTTTCTTTCCACTTCATTTTTGTCAAAGCAAATGTACATCTCATAAACAGAAGTTACTAATCCTTATAGTGTATGGGGAAGATCAAAGAAAAGTACTTTTGAAGCAAAGTCACTAAAACAGCATTTCCTGGATTAAACTGAATACTGGAGCTCTAGATGCCTTAACAGATACATTAATACTCCTTCAGTAAATGAAAAGACAGGTTAGGTCTCTTAAGAATTCTTTATCAGGGTTCCAAATATTACGTAAATGTCCAAAGAATATTCATACTATATGTTCTATTGGATTCAGTGGCTTTCTTTTTAATTCTAAGGTGTGAAATATGATAAACTGAAGGAAGCCTTGGTCTGCAGAAGCAAAATACTATGAAATCATCAAAATATAACATTGAATCATGTTCATCATTTTCTGCTCATAATTTGACATCTTTCAGGGGAAAGGAAAGACTATATTACAAAAAGAGATTTATTTTCTTCTAAATAAGGGTAGCTTCTCCTGGTGTCTCTTCCCTGGTGAATCTTTCAGCCTAATACTTTCAGAATAGTCTTATATAGTATGAGAATTCAAATTTTATAACCCTTGTGAAGTATGTACATCTGCAGTAGTTCTGTGGTATGTTCTGTGGAGATTTTAAAACAGTGTAATGTATCTTGTTAGTGGAGGAACAATAATGAAGTGTATATCTTCTTAAGTAAATAAGTCCTTTCAATTACAGTGCTTTAGTTTTATTCTGATTTTCTGAGCAATGCTACAATCAGCCCTGGATAGATTATTTCTTTACTGAAGTCTTTTTTCGAACTGAATATCATATATGCTTCTTCTGCCCAATGATGCTATCACTCCATCATAGAAAGCAAGCAGACTGGTCAGGCAAGGTCTGCCCTTGGTGAAGCCATGCTGGTTGTCTTGGATTACTTCCTGGACATCCAGGATGATCTGCTCCATGATCTTTCCAATTACAGACATGAAGCTCACCTATTTGCAGTTCCCTGGGCTTTCCTTTCTGCCATTCTTAAAAATGTGTATGATGCTTCTATTTCTTTAGTCAGCAAGAACTTCAGTCAACAGCCACAGTTTTTTTAATATGATAGAGAGTGGCTTGGTAACAACATCAACTAATTATTTCAGAATCTAGAGATGTATGTCATGCAGCCCCATAGACATATATGCATTCAGCCTCATAAGACTGTCTCGGATTTGCTGTTCTCTTACAGTGGGAGGGATTTTGCTTCCACCTAAAGATTCAGGGACCTAAGAAACATGTAAAGCCTGACCTCCAGTGAAGATGGAGGCAAAAACCTTATTAAGCACCTCAGCCTTCTCCATGTGTGCTTTGTCACTTGTCACTTCTCATTTATTAGAGGGAATACACTCTCCTTTTTCTGTCTCTTCTGATGAATGTACCTATAGAGTCCCCTGTTATTTTTCACATCCCTCTCTAAATTCAATTTCATATGCATCTTGGTTTTTCTTATCCCATCTCTGCATGTTTGTTTGACATCCTTGTATTCCTTCCAGGCCACACATCCCTGCTTCCACTGCATGTACATATCCCTCTTTTCCCTCAGTTTAGCCAGTAGATTCTTGTTCTTCTGGGCCGGTTTACTGCCTCGTCTATTTTATTTCCTGTACTAGGGGCTGGCAAGCTCTTGTGCTCTCAGACACTTGTACTTTAAGAGCTTCCAGCTCTGCTCGCTCATTTGTCCCTGAAAATGGACTCCTAGGAAATCTTATTTAGCAATTCTTTAATCAGACAGAAGTTAACTCTCCTCAAGGTCAAGACTTTGCTTTTTGCCAGGCCCATATTACTTGATATCACAAACTCAGCCCCAGGGCATGGTCACTACATCCCAAACTGTGTCCAGTCTTAATCTGTTTAACTATCTCATCTAAATTAGTGAGTACCAGGTCCAGTAATGCTTCTCTAGTCAGTTTGTCTAATACCTAGACCAGAAATTTATCATCAGCTCACTCTAGGAATCTCCTGGATTGCTTGTAGCCCATCAAGTTCATTTCTTAGCAGTGGTTGAAATCCCCTATCAGGACAAAAGGAGACTCCCCTTGATCAGGTGGCACATAGTAAACCACAAAGACTAGACGTCCTGAGTTGTTACTTCCTACTATATTCCTTTTTTATGAAGATCACATTTTCTTAGATAAAATATTCTTCACATACAGCAATAAAGTAAGTGAAATAAATGGACTAGTTGTAAATCATTTATTTTAATATTTTCTTTCACTTCTAACATCAAATTATAAGTACATTATGGACACCAAAATGTCAGATAATGAATATATAGATCTTATTCTACGTGCTAATCTGTATACCATATTGAATACTTTTCTAACTTAACTTTAATCATACTTGTCATCAATATTTCTTTCTTGTTTCTTTAATCTTTGGTCCATACAATCCAGCCATGTCATACCATAATGATCTTTTCATAAATTTGTGTAGCTATGATAAAATCAAAGAATATCTAGAAACAAAATAATATTCTTATTTTGAAAGCATCATTATTTGGGATTCTTTGATGATATTTAAATTTATTTATTAATTATTACTTCGAGGCTTCATACACCTTCCAACACTCCCCTTCCGTTCCCATTTAACAGGCATCAGCATTTGTAACAGGAATAGCATTTCTCTTTGGAAAGATTGTTGCATTTGATACTGGGCTCTCCTAGTAGCCTGGAAGCTCAGCTGCATGAGAAAAAGTAACTGAACCCTACTTTTGGGAAAATATTCCAGTTATTTTCTGAACTAAGCTGACTCATCTTAAACCTATAGTGCAGAATAGCCTAAATGATATTATGGAGCTACAGTAACCTCACTGCCATGAAGATTCACAAGAGAAACCCATAATGGTTACCTCCCCAAGGCAGCTGAGTATAATGATATGTAATAGCTGAGTATAGTGGTATAATACAAAGCAAAGCAATCAAATACAGAAAACAGTAACTTCTTCAACCAGAAAATGTGAAAAACAAGTTATGTCTATAGCATAATCATCCCTGTCACTGCATTTTTAAGACACAAAGCAGACTAATGCAGATTTGTTAAAAAAAAAAACAACACAACAACAACAACAACAACAACAAACCTCCTAGTTATTTCACTTTACCAGATGTTGGCTTAATTGAACAAATACTGGTTTTTATGATTACAGTGAAGCATATTGTAACTATAGTTATAACAGACACTGGCACAGATCATCAGTTAGTATAAATGAATAGAAAACCATTGACTCTAGTATATACAAGCCTATTTTTGCAAGCAGAGGATTTGGCTTTTCATTTCTGTCTTATAAGGAGGGAAGATAAATGAAAAAAGATTTTTTTTAAATCACTTTAAGATAGACTTATTATGCTTTATTTTATTTTATTTTATTATTTATTTATTTAAAGTATGTTGGGTGGGAGTATTCCTTGGTGATCAGCTCTGAAGGGCAAAGGGGTCCAGGACAGCTGAACATTCCTCAAAAAGAAAAACTTCAATGCCTAGGAAAAAGTTGTCTCTCTGTGCCATAAAATGAGTGGGCAGGGAAGAAGCCTGACTGGAAAGGGAGATGTTGCTGAGACTCTGGGAAAAAAAAAGACAGTTTACCATATTTTGAAGAAAGCCCAGCAAGAAATAAATCTGGTCATCACTTTTAAATATATTAAAAAAATGTTTTTACAAATAGATTAACAGCAAGAGGAGGGCCAAGGGGAATTGCCATTATTTATTGTATGCCGTGGGGTATGTTATAACTGAAGATGAAGAAAAGGTGAAGGTATTCAATGCCTTCTTTTCTTCTGTCCTTTATAGTCAGGCTAGTTATCCTTAGGGCACTCATTTTCCTGAGCTTTAAGATTGGGATGGGGAGGAGAATAATAATTCCTTATCCAGTGAGTGGTCCATCCATCAAATCCACTTTTCTTGAATTTGGCAACCAGGATATCATGCAGGACAGCGTCAAAAGCTTTGCACAAGTCCAGGTAAATGATATCAGTTGTTATGTTATCCACTGACATTGTAACTCCATCATGAATGGCTACCAAGTCTGTCAGGAATGACTTGCCTGTGGTGAATCCATGTTGGTTATCACCAATCACCTTGTCTTCATGTCTAAATGCTTGGGGCAGGTTGTCTGAAAAACTGTTTCAAGGAAAAAGATCTAAATGTGTTATTTGACGGTTAGCTGAACATGAGACAGCAGTGTGTCCAGGTGGCCAAAAAGGCCAACGGCATTCTGGCTTTTACCAGAAATAGTGAAGACAACAGGAGCAGAGGTGATTGTCCCTCTGTACTCATCGCTGGTGAGATTCCACCTCAAATACTGTATTTGATTTTGGACATCTCATTACAAGAAAGACATTGAAAGCCTTGGAGCATGTCCAAAGAAGGACAACAAAGCTGGTGTGGGGTCTGGAACACAAGTCCTATGGGGAGAAGCTGAGGGAATTGGAATTTTTTACTCTGGAGAAGAAGAGGCTTAGGGGAGATGTTGCTCTCTAGAGTGACTTGAAAGAAGATAAAAGGCAGATGTAGACCTCTTCTCCCAGGTAACTAGAGAAATGGTAATGGCCCCAAGTTGCACCTGGGGAGGTTCAGGAATAAGCTGCCAAAGAAACTGTTTTCGAGTCACCATCCCTGGAGGTTTTCAAAAAAAAGGTAGATGTGGCACTGAGTTTGGTGGAAATGGTGGTGATACACGATACACGATTGGATTAGATGATCATAGTGCTCTTTTCCAACATGTGATTTTATGATTCTACGTGTGTCTGCTACATATGAATAACATTATCCAAATATAGTTAGGGGATTTTTTTGTAATTTTTGCCTGTGAATTATCAACTTATCTTTGTTATTAAGTCTGCTGCAGGCTAAATAACATGGAGATCATTTGAAGTAAGATTTTTTTTTTTTTTTTTTAATCACAGATAGCACAAATGTAGTATCTATGATAAGATTCAGAAGACTATCACAAATTTAAAGTTGCATTTCTAGATTTCCAACCAGTGTGGGATAGAAGAGCATCAAAAATGCTATAAATTTTATAAGAAAAAAAAATGTTAAAAATATTCATCTACAGAAATAATTAATATTGAGATCTTACCTACATGGAATTGAAGAAACACCTAATCTGAAGCCTTTTTCAGAATCTCACTGAAAGCAATGTTTACAAATACACATTCAGTGATTACTTAAGAAATACCATTATTAGAAAATGGTGAAATAATCATCTTAATCGCCTTATTTGCTAATCTATAAAAAAAAATAATAAAAATCTTTGTGTGCAAACAGGAAAATATTCAAAAGTAATGTTGAGAAGCACATTTTAATAAGGAGATTCATTACTGAATATATGATGCTTTGAAGGACCCATTGAGCTTTGATTATCTTATTGTGATCTCTGTGCCTAGAACCAGTTATCCAAATCAAAAGATTAACCACAAGCCTCCCATTCCTACTGAAGTCTGGTACAGGCTGTTAATAGATTAAGTTGAAGGGCCCTTATGTTGGATGCATGCATTGTTTCATTCCTTGAAGTGCTCTATCTACAAGACACCAAGCTGATTACATACATCATAAACAGTCTGTCTTGTTTTGAAATTTGGATGTATTGTAATGAACAATGTAAACAAAGATAAAACTTCACACTATGTTATTTTGAAGCTGCAGTTTGGTGCTTATTAAAATTCTTTCTGTCCTCTATCAGGCAATGCCATTCAGCTATAGTAATTTCACTAGAGGTGAAACATCCCTTATTCAGAATGGGAAATTCTAAAATCCAGAAATACAATGACACAAAGGCATCAGGCTTTCCCTTTAAAATTTCATGCCACTTATTTCCCAGAAACTGAAGTAGGCATAAAAATTTCAAATAAAAAAAGAAACTGCAGATAAAATTTAAATTATTTTCAACTGAAATGATGAAAAACAGCCGGACAAATAAGCATGCTGCTTCCAAAATGGATTATAATTATAATTCTTTATAATTAATTATTCTTGATTTTTTAATAAAATTACCTTTTATCAAATCTCTCATTCATAGAATCCCTTTCTCATTCTTCCTCTAACTTTCTGTGTAAAGCTAAAAGAAAATCAGAAGTTGGCAGTTAAAATAGCTATGTAAGTATGGCAAACATCCAAAATTTATGCAGTCAGATCTAGAGTCATCTTTACACTTGTGAAAATGTATGAAAAAGTATTTAGCACTCCAGAAATTCTACTTGGATAAGAGTTTACTCAGTTGAAGCTGATTGGCAGTACCTTTAATGTTTCAAGACTTTAAAGGAGAATGTGCAATATCCGATAAATGGCGCTCCTCACATTATCCAGCCTAATAATTCTGTCAAAGGCTAAGTCCCTAGCAATGCCACACAGCTGGCGAGCTTCTTTACTATGTAGCCACACACTATTGACCTCATTGTCCCATCATCAATGTAACCAGGTGACAATAGTTTCATTTGGGTGGCATGAAAAGTCTTTTCTCAGACTTCGAATTTCATTCATTTTCAGAGATTGATCAGTTATTATAAAGATGTCTTGCTCACGTCTTACTTTTTCAGGACTTCTTGTTGCCCTTCTGGGCTTTGGTGACTGCAATCTCATTGAGAGCCCCTTCCGTGGCCTCAGGGGCACTTCGCCTGCATCATGGAGCCACTCCTCTGGACCTCTTTCCTCCTCTTCTCGTACAGGGACTGCTTCCTCTACTTTACCCTCCCCTCCTCCTCCTTCTTCTGTTCTAAATAAGTCCAGATTTGTTTCATTTTCCGTCCTCTCACAGGGGCAAATGACATCGATTCTGGTGCCTCCTGTGGTTGATCAGGTTGGTCAGTTCTGATGCTCTCACTCTCCAGCTTGGCTTGAAGTCTCGTTCCATTATGAGAGTATTTAGTTCAGATTCGAGGGTATCTTGTTCTGTTTGAAGATTGCCAAGTTTGGATTAAAGGGAATCTTACTCAGATTTGAAGGTGTCTTGCTCGGAGATCTTCCCCTTTGGCTTGGAGACTTTCTCTCTCTGCTCAGAGACAATCTTGCCAGGTTTTCAGATTCTCTCTCCTGACTACGAGACTCTTTCTCAATACAGAGATTCTTTGTCTCGACTTGGAGATTCTCTCCTTGGACTGGGAGACTCTGTTTCTTGACGAGAAGACTCTCTTTCTGGACCTGAAGATTCTCCCTCTCGGCTTGGACTCTCTCCTGGAAACTCTCCTTTTTGGCTTGGAGACTCTTTTGCTCATTTTGTATTGTCTCCCAGAGAGACTCTCCCTCCCAGCTCAGAGTCTCTCTCCAGGAGAGACTCTCTCTCTCTTTCTTTCAGCCTGGAGATTCTGTTTCTTGGCAAGAAGACTCTTTCTGGAACTGGAGATTCTCCCTATCAGCTCTGAGACACTCTCTTTCAGTTTGGAGACTCTCTCAATTTCACAACCTCTCTCCTCCTCTGGGATACTATAGAATAAGACCCAATAAGCATTAGTCAGGCCCCAAATCATTTGTGCCTCCTCAGGTCTGCCTGAGCCACAACATCCCTTTTTCAAATATCTGTTTAAGCTCGCAGGGTCTTTCAGGTGTTCAGGAGCAAAGTTCCGTGACACCGAAGATGTCCATCGCTCTAAAGTCTCTCCCAAGCCTCTGCATGCTCCCTGCCACTCAATATTCTCTGGCTCTGGGGAAGGCTTCCTCAGAATATTATAAATCCAGATAATCCAGATACTGAATGAAATAAGTAAAATAATGAACAGTACATTCAGGGAGATTAACAACATGATCAGATGAGCATTCAAAAAATGCATAAAGGATTCAAAGGAGAGACTGGGAGCCTGCTTACAAATCACAAATTCTGTAAAATTAGCTGCAATCAGCTTTAAAAGAGAAAGTGGAATCTTTTTTCTTTTTTTCTTTTTTTTTTTTTTTCTTTTTTCTTTTTTTTCCTCTCTTTTACAGAAGCAAGATAGTACTGCTCAAAGTTTACAAATATCCCAGAATGCTGGCAGTCCACCTGGACTTTCAAGGCCAAGTTTTTTCAGCACAGAAACCTGAAGCGCTGATAAAGTTCCCTAACAAAGCTCTCTCAATGCAGAGAAAGAGATTTGTTCTAAAAGCTAAAAAGCAGCTTTTGCCCGCATGCTCCACCAAGAATGTCAATGGTTTACAGGCCTGATTCTGTGACTTGCGGGGAGGAGGGAGTTCATGAATCCGCACCTCCCGAAAAGGGAAACAGGAACGCCAAAATAATTAAAAACAGTAGCAATAATCTGAGGAAAAACAAACTAATTTACTAAATATACTGGAATGCAAGATAACATACTATAATACAATATAATTAGAATTGAAGCTAATAAATCAAATATAATGAGAGAGAGTGTCCGAAAGGTGGATAGGCCTCACCATAACACTGAGGTGAGATGCACAGTCTGGTTGAGCAGCAGGGAGGAGAGCCTAATGAAGAAGAGCCATCAGATGATCTAACAAAGCCTTCTGTCTGAGCAGAAATGATAACAACACAGCAAACAGTCTTCTGGGGAATGTAGTTAACAATATATTCATGATCATTCTAGGTCAGATGCTGGGGAAATATATATATATATATGTATTTGTCTTATGAAGATGAGGCTGTTCTTTTGCATACTATATTTACCAAAGTAATTGGTAATTATAACATAGATCACTGCTTCTTTCTCAGAAACATAATTACTGAAGTTTTAACTAGACAAAATTATGTCATGAAATAGGTTGTTTTATTTTCTTAAGTATCCACTGGTATTGTATCTTGTCCTAGGGTCTAGTTTGTATAGTTTACTCAAATACAACTCACTGCATTTTCAAACTTATTTGAGTTCGTTTTTAATATTTCCTCACAACTCACTGAAATCTACATCAGGAATTTAGATCTCAAGAATAGTTTTATAAGGTTAATGAGTCAGACTACAGATATTTTAAAAGGACTCTATAAACTCTATTACTTCGACATAATGCGTTGCTGTGAAATGTTTTCAGACTAGAGGTTGGCTTTACAGTAATGTCATTCAAGATCAGAACTTCTGAAGGGCTTGTAATTATTCTTGATTGAAATCCATATATCTGAAATTGCACAGTAGTTCCGTTCTCTCCATAAAGTAACTAAGTTAGATCATGCACTCTCTGTGTAGTCAAACATATATTCAGGTAAACGTATAGAAATCTTTGCCTGGGGCAAAAAAAAAAAATCAAGAATTGGCCTCTAATAACACAAATAGCTCTGGCTGGAATTAATTTCCTCTGACACTCCCCAGTGTGCACATAAACACAGGCTCACACAAGCACAATACTCCTATAAGAAGATCTAAGGATACAGACTTCGTTCAAGGAGTGCCATCAAGCATGGATGTCAAAAAAGCCATTTTCTAAGCCACAGATAAATAAAAAAAATCATGCTTAGCATTGAGCCTGTGAGTTACAATAATGATCACAACTCCATGTCCACCCAGAGACCTTATGCTAAGCAGTACAGAACATCTAGTACTTGAATGAATTTTATTAACATTTTACATTTGTTTAGTAAGTTTAGTAAGTTTAGTATGAAATCACATCATAAGAAAAATAGAATAAAATCTTATGAAATATATGCATCATTAAAAAAAATAATAATAGTAGTGAGGAAGTTCTTTCACTTATTTTTTTTTTTTTTTTAGTAAATAATAATAACTAAAACATTTATATTTAAAATTCAAAGACGTAATGTAATTCATCACTTTATTATTGTTATTACTTCTAAGCGTGCAGGAAAGTAATTTCAAAGCAACGTAGCACTTTTCTGACTGGATCAAAATTGCTTTCCGGTATAAGTCCAATGTTCCAACAATTCAAAAATAATTTTATCTCTTGTTTTTCTATCATTTCACAATAATATCATTTTCTTTATTGTCCAACCTCCCCTTCTATTTTTAAAGCAGTTGCTTGTATAAAACATTACATGTAAGAAATCACTCATAGCAGAAATAACAATAGTAATGATCCCAAATAACTATTCATCACTGGATTTGCCATTGCACTGTTTCTTCTCCTGCCCTGCACAAACGTCTCAATGTGCCTGTGAGATCCATGGAGAACATAAAAGTTATGTGCCATCACCAGAAGGATTTCTACAGTAGACTTAGCAGACATAAAAACATAAGAAATGGTTTGTCTTGAGAGAAAAGACCTCGTGTAACTCTTCTGCATGTTTTCTGTGTAGGTCTGGAGAAAAGGTGAAAGGGCGAAATCAGTAAAAAAAAATGCATTGAAATGTAGCTTTGCACTTAAAAGTATGAACAGTCTTGGCTTCAGTAGGAAGTCAGATGAACACACACTCCATCATTTTAGTCATTTTAATAATTGATAAACATATCCTATGTTGTATATTTTTAATTTTTATGGAGTTCAGTTTTTTTTTTTGTTTGTTTGTTTTGTTTTTTAAATTTATTTTTTTGTTTTTTTGTTTTTACCAGATGGGGTATCCCTGGTTAAAACTATGTAGTGCATGGTGTACAGCTCAGATGTTCTATGTATTCACACAATGGTGTTTCAGTGGGACTTCTCATCATTCTTGTGATGATAACCTTTTAGTTGATTGGAACAATGCCAGGCTGTGACTTAAGATTCTTGTATTTCTGGAAGTTTACACTACTGAAGATGTCACAGAAAAAAATACTTTCTTAATCTTTGCAGAAAATTTGTCCGTGTATTTGCTGATCTTATAAAAGATTATAAATTTGTTAAATGATAAAAATACAGATATGGAAATTTGTTAATTTGTGTGACAGAAGACACATGCTCTAACTTACCAAACTCTTTATTTGTAATTCTGCTGAGAGTGTTTCTAAGTCCTTTAAAATTATACTTCATTCCATTATAAATTAATCCAGTTATCAAACAGGATCAGACTTGGATGTTGATTTTAAGTAAAAAGCTTTACATAAAAGTTTCTTTTTATTTGTTTGTTTGTTTGTTTTTCTGTGACCCATTTTTATTTTGGTAAACGAACTTCAAAGAAATTACAAAAAACCTGTCAAGTTTGAGATTTTATTTCTTTTTTAATAAATTTGAATTATTCAAAGAACAATTAATTTACTTGTCCGCATGAATGACAAAAATGTTTGTCTCACAAACTGCTATTCTTGAAAATTAAGTATTGGATAATATTTGGTAAGTCAAAAAATGTTATTGTCATTGAAAGATAAATTAATTTGAAAGTTTTCTGTACATGTTAATATTATATGCAGCAATACATACTATATCAAGTTGGAAAAGATTATTCAGTGATAAAATAAACACTACAAAACCAAAAGCTGTTTGAAACTACAGTTGTTCTTAGCTTTTACTACAAAAACACATACACTCTTTGAATAAGACATTCCTCACAGGTTCCAACTGATCTATAGACCAATACACTACAGTGGTTTGCAACTTTTTGTCTCAGTAACATCAGCATCTATTTTATATGCAAGTCATAGATCTGTGACTTCATTGTAACAGTGCCCTGCCACTAGATACAGAAGCACTTTGTTCTGCCTCTTTTCATGCTAGAGGAGTTTTTCCTAGGGTCTGCTTCTTGTTCTGAAACATGAAAATGTGTGAAGCATAAAACTCCAGCTGTGAATACTTACCTCCCTGCAGTGTTAAAAAGTTCAATATACAAAACACCTGGTTTCAAGCAAAATGTACACTAAGATATATGGCAATGAGACAGATTTAATATACCCCATAGGGCCCTCAAGCAGTTTTTAAATTAAAGAAACAACATAGCTTAGTTCCTTTTTCTTTTTCTTTTTCTTTTTCTTTTTCTTTTTCTTTTTCTTCTTCTTTTTCTTCTTCTTTTTCTTTTTCTTTTTCTTTTTCTTTTTCTTTTTCTTTTTTTTTTCTTTTTCTTTTTCTTTTTCTTTTTCTTTTTCTTTTTCTTTTTCTTTTTCTTTTTCTTTTTCTTTTTCTTTTTCTTTTTCTTTTCCTTTTCCTTTTCCTTTTCCTTTTTCTTTTCCTTTTCCTTTTCCTTTTCCTTTTCCTTTTCCTTTTCCTTTTCCTTTTCCTTTTCCTTTTCCTTTTTCTTTTTCTTTTTCTTTTTCTTTTTCTTTTTCTTTTTCTTTTTCTTTTTCACTTTTTCCTTTTCTTTTTCTTTTTCTTTTTCTTTTCACTTTTCCTTTTTCACTTTTTCCTTTCCCTCTCTCTCTCTTTTTTTTTTCTTTTCTTTTTCTATTTCCCCCCCCCCCCCCCCCCCCCAACTTTTTCTTTCTCTTTCTCTTTTTTTTTCTTCCTCATTTTCTTTCCCTGGACATGCCTTCCAGTCTTTTTACCAGTTTCGTAGACTTTCTGTGGATGCATTCAAGTAAGCCAATCAACTTTATATCACAAAGACCAGAACTGCCTGCAACTCTTAAGGTAAAACTGCACTTACATTAAATATAGCAGGAGAATCTCCTCTTTTGGCTGGATGGCTATGCCGTGCTTAATGCACCTCAAAACATAATTTGTCCTCTTCACTAACAGGCACAGTGCTGGCTCATGCTGGTTGCAGGTCACTTTCTGTTGAGATGCTCTCTAGCTACCCATCTCATCTGTACTTTTGTCTGGCACATTACTTAATCCCAGATGCAGAACCCAGCATTTACCTTCCTTTAATTTCATGCCACAGGATGTCCAATATTCTAGATCCAGTGTCCAATATATCTAGACCACTCTGCAAGGCCTCTTGTCCTTCTGGAGTCAACAGCACCTCACAGCTTAGTATTATCAATAAACATACTACGAATGCATTTCACTTTTCATCCAGATCATAGATGAAAATACTGAATGGAAGAGGACCTATGGAAACACCAATAGTGACCAGACACCAGTCAAATGCAGCTCCAGCTAGATGATAAATTTTGAAGCATGCAGGTGAAAATGACTGCTAGGATATCAGTTGAATTTCATCCAGCAGCAGGGATTTCTCTCCTTGCTGTCCACGTGGACCAAAGCCAGAATCAGAACTCTCAGAATGCACAACCTTTGTAGGGGAGTGCAATCACTGCTCAAATGTATTTTATTTTTTTTTTTTCCCTACACGTCACCATGAATTTAATTATCATATAACTCCTGTAATACAAGATAGCCTGTCAGATGCCATTTCTGAACTGTAATGAAAGTCAGGTATGAATATGGTTAAAGAAAAGAATGCAACCATGAAGTTTAAATAATTCACACTAATATCATAAAGAAACTGCTAACAGATTCAAGAGTAGAATTCATGCAGATATTTAAATAACAAGTTAAAAATTTTATATTAACTATCTATAGTTTCCATTTTCAGTTTTCAACTGCTGGGAAAAAAAAAAAAAAAAAGCAGATTCCAATGTCATCTGTATTTGGTAGATTTTGCACTCTGGTTCCGCTAACACTTGGGATTTGCTAAATGATAGCCATTAAATATTAGCATTTAGTGGTCATCACAAAGTAAAATCAATCAATTAATTTAAAGCTTGTTAATGAATGCATTACCTTTATGCATCTCTTGAGATGGATAAAGAAAGAATTATTGAAATAGATAAGAAATAGCTGGTGTAAATTTACCAATCTACGTAAAAGAACATTTTTATATTCTACAATAAATTTTTGCAGTCTTTCACACTGCTTTAAAACCATTCATACAGAGGCCTCAGAACTACATTCTTTCATTGCGGTTGCATAAAATAGTTTGAATTAATGTTTAGAAAATGATATTTCCCCACAAAATAGTATTTAAGCCATTTTTTTTGTTATTAACAAGAACAAAGTGATTTTGTTGATCATGTTAATATCAGAAAGTTCCAATCAAATTTTATGTAATAGCGACATTTGCAACTTTCTCAAAAGAAAACAGGATCCTGTAGCTTCTCCCTTCTTTCCCCTTCCCTTTCTTGTTAATATCAGGTGCACATTTTGTAGGAATATCAAGTATGGAACATGACAAAACATACTCCATATAGTAATGTCGTCTTATTTTTTACATTTTTACTTCCTAAACAACAAAATTATCTGAATTCTTACATGTTTATAAGCAATCAGAACTTATTTTCCCCATAAGAGTAATAATTGATTTTCTATCTCAAGTTTGAATCATCAAAACATATACATATACATGCATCTATATACATGTGCTAATGGAAGAGTCATTTTCTTTTGATTGCAAGATTTCCCAATGCTACTAAAATTTTAATTAAACAAAACAGCTTTCTAGGTTATCTTTAATCTTTACTGATTCTAAATTAGGAAATTTTCAAAGGAGAATAATTGCATTCATTTCAAGTTGTAGTGGTCTCCAGCTTGTGTTAGTGCTCTGTTGATCTATAAACATTCCATAGGAATCCTATGTTCTGTGCAGTTCAGTTGATTAAGCATTGGTTAGAAGAAGAGAAATAATAAAAACATTTTTTCTCATTTACAATGTGTTTAACAGAAAGAAAAATTACTTAGTGTGCAAGGAGAAGCTAAGTTAATGCCAAGAAATACCAAGTTTAAAAGCAATAATCTCCCAAAGATAAAAGGAAAATAAGTATTCATAACATATCAAAATCATAAAAAGTAAAATTAAGAATAATCTTATTTTCACTGGACATTATACTCTAGTAAACCTCTGAAATAATCAGTCTGAGAAGTATTTATTTGATTAAGCTTTTATCCTGATATAGATAAATTAGAATTTTTTGGTTTTGTAGCTTACTGAAATATTCATCATCAATTATAATTAGTGATGAAATAATTTCCTTTTATGTATGAACAGTGTTTGCAAGCTGATACTGATTTCAATGAATGTATTGAAATGTCTGTAAAGTTTAATCAAATCATTGAGAAAAAAAAAGAAAAAGAAAAAGAAAAGAAAAAAAAGTCTTGACAGTGGAAATACTTTGAATGCAAACGCTAATATATCACACATACTTCCAATTAATTATTTAAATAATTATCAGTGATCTCTTATATGATTACAGATTTTAAGCAGGAAATGTGAGAGGAATGCCCGAGGAATAGCAAATTAGAACAGAAGTACTATGTTGTACATGCATGACAGTTCATTAAAATAACAGAATCCTTATGGGATTTTAAAATATTTCAATATATTCGGTGCCTTTCCAAATATTCACAAATGGCATGCTCCCAAAAATAAACCATTTTTGACTTCCACATTAAAAGTTCTTGCAAAGGTGTGGGGTTTTTATTTGGTTGGTTTTATCTCTGTTTTGATTTGCTTTTGTTTTGTTTATTTTTTTTTTTTTTTAAATATGGAGCTATTATTGAGAATACCTTCTCACAAAATTGCTACAGAACATAAACGATCAGTCATATTTCAAGATTCCATTGAATGGGAATAATATTATAGGATAATTTATATTTTTAGATGTTTAAATGAAAAAAAAAAAACACATTCCTTGCTCCTAGCAAGAACTTTTATAAAAAATGTATCATTTACTTGTGTGTTTGTTAATAAAAGTAAACTTTTCATTCAGTTCAAATCCTTTTTCAGAACCAGCTTTCGATCACTATTTATTTACAAGAGCAACTTGCTTTACAGTGCTAAAAACATTGGGTGAACATCTGTTAAAAGAGAGATCTCTGCAGCTGCCCATTTCAAATATCTAGGACACAGCCCAGAAAGAAAGAACATGAAAATATTTCCCACTTTAAAATCAATCCTGCAGTCAGTAGAATTATCAGAAAAAATGTGTATTTTTAAAATGGAGAACTGCTATTCATTCTGATAGTACTAAGGAACTTGAAATATTACACAAGATGTGATTTAAATGAAGTTGGATTCTTCTTTCACTGAATGTGAACCTTTGTGCCTTAAATTCAAATAAACATATCTTCAGTTACATTTTGAGGGGTAAATTGACGTTGGGAACAGGATAATCCAACTGAGAATTTCTCATTTTTATATGCTTGATATGGTAATTTTATTACTTGTATTTCACAGTGACTAATCTTAAAAAAAAAAAAAGAAAAAAAAAAAAAAGAAAAGAAAAAAAAGTTTGTGTTCTCTTTGGTAGCTATATTGTTATCTTATTTGTTTTGTTTATTTTGTTTTGTTTTGTTGTGTTTTTTTTTCTCAAGTTACTCAGTATTTTGCTGAAGGAGAAATTCTCATGCATTTTGTTTTGGGACTCCAATAATGAATAAAGACAGAAAATAATTATCATTTCTCTATTTTTTTCCTTTCATCTAAGAGTGTCCACATGGAACCTGCAGGAAATGATGCTTTTATTTCTGTCATGTGAATTATTAGGATGATGCTAAAGAGAAATAAATCTGCATCTCTAAAAAATTTACATAACATTAGGGAGGAATTATATTACATGTATCCTTTAGTAAAGTGTGTTAACACTAATTCTTGAACTTGCCTATCTGTAACACAACTTGACTTTTCAGTCTGTAGATGTCAACACCATTAAAAAGCATATTGAGAGTCCTAAGCATTATATGAAGATCATTTATTTAACAATAAAATCAATTTTAGTAGAATATACTATTCTTTACTACCAAATATACATACATACATACATATATATATATACATATATAATATTTTAACTGTCTTCTTAGATATTTATTTCTGTGGCAGCTGAATTCTATAGTAACACAAACTTTCTAAGGCAATGAACTGTTCTTACCAGAAGTGTGAATAAGCTCTTTCTGTTTTGGGGTGTAGAGTGGTATTCACATATAGATATGAGCTATCAGGCACCCGACTTGTCCCATTGTATTGACATAACAGTTTAGGATATCAGAAACATTTTGATCAGCTTCCTGTAGAATACATTTAGAAAAATTTAAATCTTATACATTCCTTTTCTTATAATCTCATTCTGCATTATTATTATTATTATTATTATTATTATTATTATTATTATTATTATTACTGTTCTTTACCATTTTTCATTCTGCATCTTTACATTACCTTGGTGTCTTTCTCCTACAGAGGTTTTTCTGAAGTTGTATTCTAATTAAGTCTGGCTTTTCTACATTTTTTATTTCTAAGCACTGACATAAAATACTACCAATAAAAAATATTTTTTTTACTATTTCCTCACAACTTTACTTTTACTATCTATCTGGTTTACTGTTAACTAGACTCCAATATTTGACATTATTTCACATGAAAATCTAAATAAGTCTAGGCATCAACTCTTTTCCTTTCCCTCCCTGGAAAATTAGGGAAAGTATAAATAAATATGTTTATTGTCTTTGCTCAAGTACCTCAAAACATTTTGTCGAGGGACCTACTGTATCATCATGCTTGCTTTCACAGGCTACCTTTAAACTCTGCTGCAATCAATGGAGGTAATAAGAAGATAACTAAATCAAATTCTTGATGAAGTTCATAACCTTCTTTCTTCCAGAGAGCACAAAAAAAAGTCCATCATCTGAATTGCTGTTGAGAAGTTACAGAATATCATTTCTGCTCTAGGTTACTTTTAAGACACCACTGCTTGATGTCAAAATCTGATTCATCCTTGATACTCTCTCTGTGCATATCTCTATGTCTGAAAATATGTAGCAAAGATATTTGAATAGCATTTGCCATTGGTCCTAAAACAGTTAATGTTACTAAAGAATTTGGCATGGTTTCCACCTCTCCTTTCCTCTTCCAAATGTTTTCCATAACAGTGGGAAAAAGTTCTAAGTTAAAATATTTTTAAAATTTAAATTCTGAAAACAAGACAAATATTACGTTCTTATTTTAAATGAAATGTGAAGTCTGTGTGCATCTGATTATGCTTGTTTTAATAATAAATTATCCTACATCAAATGTAGTATATTAATCAGGATTATTATTATTATTTTTTTTTATGTCAGAACGGATCCATAAGAATTCAATGATTAAAATAACTGAACACTCTCCGTAACAAAGGGGAAAATAAATTAAAAGGTAGATATTAGGGAAAATCCTGTCATGCCATGAATCCTAAATGTGCTATATCAAATTCATTTATCCTCCTATCAGTAGTCATTATGCCTACAAGCACAGTGTAATGACCAGAAATAATAATTTGAAATAATCTTTACAGATTCTATTTATGAAAGCCTAAGATTTTTCTATTAAAAATGAAATAATATATATTTTTTTAAAACCTAAATTATATCATTGAATCTTCTTGAAAACTTGTGAGAAAAGTAGGTCTGATCTGATTACCTATTTCTTCTAGTTAAGATATATCCATGTGAACTCATTATGTGACATTTTTCGACTTCACATTATATAATTACATGTTGTATTTGTATAGGTAGTGTTCAGATTTATATCCAGACAAGTAATTCTTTTTATAGATTTCCTCATCTTCAATTAGTTGCCAATAATAAATCATCATTAACTGTAACACATACAGTGATAAAGTAATGTGACATTTGCTTTAAAGAAAGTAGTAGGATGAAGAGAAAGTATGACTCAGAATCACACAGGGATACTTACAGATCATTCTTAGAGTATATTTTTGGCACCACCTTAATTTAGGACTCTGCATAAAAGCATGATATAGTCCTTTTACAAAACCTAAATGGCAAAATTAATTTCTGAATGCAGTAATGAGCTGATATAAACTAGTCTCCAGTCTCTTAGTATAGAAATAGTGTGTTTGGAGAAGAAATAAGAAGTACTGTATTATCATAGTAACTAATGAAAGTGCTGAGAGAAAAACAGTTGTGGAAAGTATGCTGCTTCTCTTAATGTACTGATGAATAAGTGAAAGAGTAAGTGAATGGAAATTCTGGATAAATGTATTAACCTGATTTTCTAAGGTGGGCAAAATAGTAGTACTTTCCTCTAGTGGTTCTGGTTGACAGCAAGTTGTACATTAGTCAGCAGTGTTCCCTGTCAACCAAAAGGACCCACCATGCCATGAGGTGCATCAGCGTCTGCACTGACAGCTGATCAAGGGGAGGGATTGTCCCGTTCTGCTCTGTGCTATTGTGGCCTGACTTCAAGAACTGTGCACAGTTTTGGAACAATATAACTTAAGAAGTACTATTGGAGAGTATAGCAGAGCATAGGAGGGCTATAAAGACGGTGAAGGGTCTAGATGGCAAGATGTGTGAGGAGCAGCTGAGGTTCCTTGGTCCATTCAGCACAGAGCAGAGAAGCTAAGGGGAGGCCTCATGACAGCTGTAGCTCCTCAGAGGGAGCGAAGGGGCAGCACTGAGCTCTGCTCTCTGTGACTGCGGTAGGGTCCGAGGTAACGGTATGGAGCTGTCAGTGGAGGAGCAGCTGGGCGTTAGGGAAAGGGTCTGCACCAGAGGGCATGGAACAGGCTGCCCAGGGCAGTGATCGTAGCTTTAAATTCGTGCCAATTATGAATAAATTCTAGATGAGTAAAAAAACTCCTAAATACGTCATCACAAAAACAATGGCTTACAAAGTTTTGTTTCTGTCCAGCTTTGTATAGGATAATGAATACTTTATTCTTCTAAAACCAAATTTCTGTTACAAACTCACTTTTCACATTAATTGATGATGATTCATTCTGACATTCCTGTATAAAATTCTGCCAAACACTATAAATTATTTTGAATTTAAAACTAGCACTAAGAAAAATATGATGAATCCTCTGTATGCTCAAATAGCAAATAAACACAAAGAAAAAGTGATGACAGACTGAACAGTGAATGAATATATTTAAAGAAGAAAAAGTAAAACTAACATTTTTCTTTTAGTACATGGGGAATTATACTGTTCTCAGTGATACAAAATTAACTCAAGATACTATTGAACATATTAACTAATGATTTTCCAGGAACAATTTTTTTTTTTTTTTTAAATAAATATGAATGTTAATCTCACTGACATTTACATTTACATCATAAGAGAGAGAGAAATGCTTTAGTTATCCAGTTAAAATATGTATGATATGTACTTTTCCACAGATTTATCATGGTTCTAAGTCTTTGAAAACAGTTTAGTACTTTCCATCTGAGTGTCAGCTCAGGAGACTCTCTATCCTAGCTCCATCATGAACTTGCTACTCCATCTTAGGTAGGCACACCCATCTTTGTCATTCTGAATGTTACAGAGTTTTTCAGGGCGTGTTTATGCTGTGAAACCTAATTCTGTGTTACAGATAATTCAGATAGTCCTTGGTTGCTGGATACATGTGTACTGAATAATCAGGGTTGTGTACTGATAGTCTGAATATCACTTTAGATTGGCCAAATTTGTCCCTTGTTCCCTCATCCTGTACGAGCAGAACCACAAAAATAAACACTGTATTTAGTGTGACAAAAATGTTTGATCTTAAAAATAACTGCCAAATATGAAAAAGGTTGTAACATTTCATACATTGCACAGCTGTTGTATTCTCCTTTCAAATATGAAGATAATTAGCCTTGGCACAACAACATATTGACACTGGTACATCTCTTGAGTTATGTCAAAGTAACTCAGGTATCTCCACAAAATTGTCCTTTTCAATGCAAGCACACACAACAGGAATCAAATTTTCCCTTCCCATATTCTGCTGCTTAGATAAACTGCAATAATAAGTCACTAATTAAAAAATAAAAAGAAAAACTCATACTAGAAGACTGCACTTGAGTACAGAGGAGAAAGAAAACATGAAGACACTAATCTAAAAAATAAAAAGAGGGAAATCATATACCAAAGTCATACTAATCATTTACAGTTCTATAATAAAATTCAATATAATAACTTAAAACAGAAAATGTATAATTTTAAGTAAGATAGTAAATTATAAAGCAACCATGAGATTGAACAGCATTCCAGATGACTAAGACATAGAAGCACTCACAAACTAAAAAAGCACATCTAATAAAAAAAAAATAAATAAATAAAAAAATAAAATCATTTTTCCCAAAATACTTCAGAAAAAGTAATATGGAAAAATATTTTTCCTATGTAACATTCTCTTATTTTCTGAAATTTGATCTTACTATAAAACAAGCAGAGAGAAAATAATGCAGCAGTATGAAAACTTTTTAATATAAATCATTTATATTTATATCACATGCATATATATATTATATTTGCTTTACATGTATTTATTTTAAGTCTAGACAACAACTAAATATTGCTACAGTGATACTATCCCTGATAATGTCTGTATTACTACTAATATTGGAAATGGATTTGGTAATCAAAACATTAGCTTTACATGGTCCCTTTAGTTCCAAGTATACACAGGTATGTTAACATTAAGATTGAAAAATGAGATTTTATTGCTTTCACTTCAAATCAAGTAGTACATTTTTCCTACCGTTCTGAGTGGATTTCAATGGCACGTGGAAAACACTGAAACTGGAAGAAGTTATTCATTTAATATTTCCTTTCTTTTTTTGCAAGTGGGATTTTAGCAGGTCCACCTGGCAATGTGCTGTTTGCATCCAACACATAGAATAGTTATGCCCAATTTGTTTCAAAACACTTGTAAAACAGCTGTCAAAGTAATCTGAAAAGCCCCACAATAAAGACTTTGCTCTTCCTGTGGACAGGCTGTTAGTAACAGCTGGTGAACTGCCACCAGTAAGTAATATGACCCTAAGCTTGGGGTTTGGCCTGTATCCCAGGTAGTACTTGACCATCAATAAATGATTCTCAGGTAGATAAAGGGCTCAGCAAAACTCCCTGTCAGAAAACAAAATTGAAGTGGCAGAATTAGATGTGACACAGAATGCTTACCTTTCCACAGTATTTTCTACTCCCAGGCACAGTTTATGGCTAATGTTGTGACAAATTGTGTTGCAAGATCCTCTGTGTAGCTGAAGAAAGGTCTCTGTTTAATGCTTTGGCTATACTGATAAGTTGGTACTGTGGAATTAGTTGCAAAAGTCTGTGTTTTGTCCTCTCAGGTAATATGGAAAAAAATAAAATGTTTTCAGTGGAACACTACATCAAAATCCCTTCCTGTCTTTTATCTCAATCCTTTGGGCTTTATTGTTGTAAGAAATTCACTTCTGCATTCTTTCTAAGTGATGTGTCACAGTGATTCTGGCAACATTATACCTGCCTTTTTGTTACAATCAAAATACATCAAGCCCTTCAGGTAGCAATCGTTATCAGTTTGTGAAAGGAATCAGTAACAACATTATAATAATGGGAAAGATTAAGCAGTGCAAGTCATTTTAACACAACCCAGCTTCCACTTCACTATGGGAAAGTAGTAATGGAAGGAGGGAAAAAAAAATCTAAACCAATTAACGTATATATTTTTTAGTAGTGAAACAAATAAAAATTGATGCCTATTGAATTGCAATATGTGGTTAATCCCGAAGCATTACATGGAGGGGGATGTTATATCTCTGTCAACAAATTGTGTTATATTCTTTCTTCACATTACAGTAATTAACAACAGTCACTGCTGCTAGAGGATTATTTTTAGGAAATGATTATGTGTCTGAGCATAGAGGGGGAAAAGCTTTTAAGCTCTCGCTGTGTGTGTGGCTGTTTGAAAGGTGGTTATCAGTATGTCAGGGTGTGTTGCTTTGGCGTCGTCTGGCTGTGAAGTCACACAATGCCTCTTATGTATGAGATGCAAGGTGATCTCAGGTTTAACCAAAACCTTCTTACCTACCATTATGGGTGACATGTAAAGGGAAATTTCGACTAACTCATGTCTTTCTGTGTGCAATTCAAACTACTCATAAAAACAAAGTCCTGTCTCAAGTTACTTGAACTCAATTTCTCTTTTATCAAGTATTCTTTTTAAATTGAAGAGTGCTGGAGAATATTTCTAAATGATTTATTTTACCTATAAATGCAACAGAACTCAGAATTGTGGATTTCTTAGTGTTCATAAACTTCAGTAAACACTTAAGCTAAAAGTCTGAGTAAGTAAGAGCAAATATTCTTGAGTTAAAATAAGAATCACCTTTCTAAATGAGTTATCTACATCTACATTATACTACTTATTTACATACTTAAATTAGATTTTGTGGAAGTAAAATGCAAGGTGCTGTTCTGTGTCTTTTGTGTGTGTGTGTGTGTGTGAGGCCTCATAATTTCTCTTACCTTGAGGTAAGATACTTTTAAAATATTTATTTTATAAAGTGCCCAGAATGCCATGCCAAGTTCCATAAAAAGGGAAAGATGAGAATTTGCACAACTTTATTTTGATAAACGGTTAGTAATTCACTCCCTTTTCCCTAGAGAAAATATGTCTTGTATTCAATTGAAGGCAAATTCTGTCTGAAATGGAAACTTCAGCAAACCTCTAGGACTTTCAATGAGATATGATTTTCTTATTTTCCTTGACAGATGAATATTTTCATCTGTATTATGGGTATACTGACACCTCCTGAGGATATTGCAGCCTATTCTATACCAGTGAATTGAACTGATCAGTGCCATAGGATCCATGCTTGCAAATGGACTACAACACAGTGATACCCAGATATGGTTTAGAGGATAGAAGACAGACTGTTCTGAAAGCAAGGAGAGAAAGCTGAGAGTTTGACTATATGAGTGCCATATATGCTAGTACATTTGTGCTCTGGGACAGGAAAAAAAAAAATAAAAAAATAAATTGATTTATTTTATGTCCTTCTGTATACTTTATAACCTTTCCAAAACATATATTAATTGTCTTACTTGTATAGATTTTTAAATTTAGTTTCCCCAAGAAAAACTTTAAAAATTACTTTTAATTTCATTTAAGAGAATGTCCACATTATTTTTGTCAAGATCTATTTAGCTTTGTAATTTTCAAATATTGAAATGCAAAGTTTTTTTTTGTTTTGTTTTGTTTTTTACTGTAAAAATTGTAATTAACTAGAGAAAAAGTTATAGAAGAATTCAAAATGATAATAAAATATGAATGTCATTCTACATTATTACTGACAGTTTTCTCTACCAAATGTCATTTTCCTACAATAATTTCAATTCAGTTGTGCTAAACATGTAAGTGGATTTTTTTATTATTTTTTTTTTAACAGCAGAATTTCTGTAACAGCCTATCCGACTGTTTGCCTTTCCACAAGGGCTGCTTGGAATGTAATACCTCCTATTTTATTATGTTTACGCACAATGTCAGAAGGGGATGCTGGAGGTATTCCAGTAGATGTTGAATGTTCCTGCCAGTATTCTGTTACATTTTGTTGCTTTGATACAGATGACAGCAGAGAAGTAGTCTGACAAAATGGCGTCTGACATGGAAGTGAGTATGAAGCAAAGGGATGCCACTGAATTCCTCCATGCCCCCAAAATTGCACCCATTGATATTCATCAACATTTGCTGAACAAACAGTGGACACAAGCACAATGAAGTTGTGGGTGGTGCATTTCAATAGTGTCAACAGTGAAATGAAAGACAGGGCACTTCACATGGCCTTGCACAGCTGTCATACCATGAATTTAAGAATGTCCTGATCAGCTCAGCCACATGAACTGGTTGATTATGATCAATCTAGGTCTGTGTACATAGCTGAACACTAGCTTAGTATGTTGGAAATAATGGTGGCGACACTAGAATATCACGAAGTTTGTGCCAAGTGGGACCCATAAATGCTCAGGTAGGACAGATAAAACACTGTAGGTAAGTTTTTAAGGACAAATCAAACAAATACAAGGTTGAAGGCGACAATTTCCTGGATTGAATAATTACCTGTGACAAGACTTGGTGTCATTACTGTGAGCTAGAATCAAAACAGCAGTCCATGGAGTGGTAGCACGTGAATTCACCATCAAAGAAATAATACCAGATATAGCCCTTGGTGTGCATTGTCCTTTGGGATAGGAAAGGGGTGATCCTTCTCGATTTCCTGATATCCAGACAAATAATCAGTTCTGAAACCACAGCAAGATGCTGTCTAAGCTGAAGGCTCACACTTCCAGAATCAGGCCAGAGAAGAAGACAACCTTTCTCTTGCAACACAGTAATGCCCGGTTCCATACCAGCTTAAAGACTGTATAGCACATTGCAAATGTTGGCTAGACTGTCCTACTACATTCACTGTATAGACTGGATTTGGATTTAGTGTCTTCTGACTTCTTTCTGTTTGGCGTGATGAAAGACAGACCACATGGGCAACATTTTCCTAGCAATTGTGTAATCATAGCAGCTGAGAAACAGTGGGTAACCTCCACTGGTGAAGGTATGTCTTAGTGCAACATGCAGGTTGTTGTTCATGACTGGTGATAATGCATACTTAATGGTCATGATTTTGTTGAAAAAGAGTGTTTAGAGAATTTTCTCAACCAAATAATGTTATTGTGCTTTTTGTATCTGTTGTAGTTTCCAGGGAAATAAATAGAAGGTATTACTTTCAGAGTTACCTACATAGTTTCATGGGTTCTCTTAATATTCTCACAAAGTGAGAATTTCTCTGGGATGATTTATTCTAAAAGAAAAAATGTTCAAAATGAATACTTTTAAAATCAGATTTAATAGAAAGATGAATATAATTTGATAACATTAATATGAAAATAATTAAAACAGAAATTATCCATTTCTCAGACAACAACAGATAAAAAAATGAATCCTACTTATTCTTTCATGCACCTTAATTTTTCTCATTTGAAAATGATGAAGTGGCAACAGAGAGGAACCCCTTTTATATGTGGTATTTAAATTATGTTTGGAAGAAAGTTCTTGTAAAATATAGCATGTATATAATAAAAATTGTATGATTTGTATTGTTTATTGGTAGCAAAATGATGACATTTTCATGAGTGCAGAGAAATATCTCAAGAATTCTAGTTAAAACATACACTGAGGAAATAAGAGTGAGCTGCTACTAACTAAGCATGAGATATAGACAAAGACTGTGAAAGTGATACTCTTCTGGTCCCTACTGTGAAATCACAGACATTAGGTTCTGTGAATGATATCTTTTACTTAGAATGGATTTAATAATATGAAGTTATTTAGAAGCCTGAGGTCACTATTTGTCTACATTTTTGAGAAGCTTGTTGCCTCTCACCTTTAATAATCCATTACTTTAACATAACCTGCATTTCATTACATATAACTATGTCCAGCAATTCCAAATAGCAGTGAATTTCTGCAGGGTTCCATTATGAATCCAATTTTCTGCACCATGTGTAGTTTAACAGCCATTTTAAATTGCATTGACCAGAAACTTTGCAAGTGCATTTTAGAGACTAACATCCTGGCCCATCCATGAATCCTAGTTCTGTCACAGTGTAGACTAACAAAAACATTTGGAAGTACAGACAAGTGTTCATCACTGCTCATTGGGATCAAGCTTTCTATACCTATTTTCAGATACAGATGCTTGTGTGTGACACACACATCATCTATGGCCACTCAGTGATAAGTCACACCAAGTCCTATCACTAAGTACTCATGCCATATTATTCATGCATTCTTATTACATCATTAAGAGGTGCTACTCTATTCAATCTGTTTCTTTTTTCTTATCTGATAAGCAGTTTCCTTGAGAGCCTTGAGAAAAAAAAAAATAAATCTTTTGTTTAAAAATAAAGAGTGTTTAATAAATAAAGAGTGCTATTAATACAATAGCCTGAAAAGCTACTCATAAGCAACGTTTGTCTTCATCTTTCTTTTTCAGTTAGTAAACATATTAATACAAAAAAAAACCTCGGTATTACTTCTTTTAAGAGAAGTAACCTGTAGGATGAAGATACTGGTAGCATGCAGAAAAATGATTCTCCTATTTGAACCACATGGGTAATGATGGAAGAAGGAGATAATTAAAATTTTCAAAATTAAAAAAAAAATTGGATTAGTAGCATGAGTAGCACTCTACATTTGGAGAGTAGAGCTGCATAGGAACTAGTTTATTTGCATTCACGATCTGTGCAAAATGCCATGCTACTGTATAGATTTTCTATTCCATAGAAAATTTGAGTGTCTGAAAAAGGCTGTCAAAACACCAATGCCAGTAACACAAACTTTCCAAAAGCACATGTTGAATAAATTTGTTGAATATAACTTAGAAACATATACTCTCAAAATAATCACCCTATAAATGCTGAAACAAATAGACATGCAAATAGATGCAGTATTTTTTCTAATAGTTTGATGGAATGAAGAATGCAAGTGGTAGAGAGGGTAAAAATAGTTTCTAAATGACAATATTTAAAAATGTCTAGAATGCAATTTAATTTTAAAATGTATTAAAATTAAATTTATCAAAACAACATATCCTTAAAATATTACAGTCTGAGGAAGTGTTGCCCACAACTGTATAATCACTCTAAAACCAGATAACAAACCTAGAATCCAATAATTTTTTTATATCAGGTTTGTCAGTGTCTGATATTTTCTCTACATACACACTAATACAGATGAGGTGCAAAAGTTTCATCCTAATGTACTGAGTGATGAAGGAATATATGCAGTAATTTCTGCTCTACTTTTAACATCAATACCCTGCTTCACTTTAGTTGTAAATGCATAAAAAAACATACAGTAACTACAGTAACTGTTTGGTGGAGGACATTTGGCAAGTCCTTAATTGATGGATAGATTGTATTGATAAGATTAACCTGCAATTACAGAAGCCAGCCATGACCATATCATTGCAGGCAGCCCTCTTCAAGATGAGAACAAATGATCCCAGCTAGACAGTTAATTTTAGCATGGGTTTGTCTGTGCTTAATTGAAATTACTGAAGAAGTCATTCATTACTCCTTAAAGGTCAGGTCTGTTTTTCTCTTCAATTATTGTGCACTGAATGGCTTTCATCTCTACTGGAAAGAAGTGAAAATGAACCAAATGTCTGTAAAAGGAAATTATTTATCAGAGCATCTAAGCTTCTCCAAGAAACGTCAATATGCTCATTTATCTATAGTAAAGTATAAACCAAAAACAATTACAAAGCAAGGAAAATATCTGCTTAATGGATTATATTTTATTAAAATACTCAGAGAAATTCAGTATTATTGGGGTAATAGAAACTGTAGATATTCAAGTCTACTCCATTTCTTTCTGACACCACATCTATAGGATGTCAGGAAAAGTAGGCAAGGTGGGGGTGGCACTGGATGTAATGGATGGGCTGGACTGTACAGAGCTGTCAGTTGTTGATCACATGGCTGAGAGCTTCTGGGTAAGGCTAAAGTGACAAGCAAATAAAAGGGATGTCGTTGTGGGGGTCTGCTATAGACCATCCAACCAGAATGACAACGCCAGTGAATTATTCTTTAAGAAACTAAGAGAAACTTCTAGATCAATTGTCCTTGTCATGGGATTTCTATTTGCCAGATATAAAGTGGGAACACCACTTTATGATATAAATATGTCCAGGAGGTTCCTAAAACACCTTGGTGACAACTTCCTGTTACAGGTACAAAAAAAGTTCAGGAGGAAAGGTGTGCTCCTAGATCTGTTACTTGTGAACAGATAAGGTCCTGTGGGTGAAGTGATGATTGGTGCCCATTTTGGCCATAGTAACCATGAATTAGTCAAATTTAAAAACTTCTGTGATAGGAAAACTGTCACCAAAATCTTAATCCTGGATAGGGGGAGAGTATTACGGAATCACAGAATGGCCCGGGTTGAAAGGACCTCAAGGATCGTGAATCTCCAACCCTTCTGCCACAGGCAGGACCATCAACCTCCACATTTAATACTAGAGTAGATTTCATGCTGTTCAGTGGAACTGGTTAGTAAGGTCCTCTGGGAAACTGCTTTGGAAGATATTGCTGTCCGTCAGTGCTGGTTGCAATTTAAGTACCACCTCCTGAGAGCAAAAGAAATTCCAGTTACCAACTCCAAAATGTCAATGTCAAGCAGGCAGGGCAGAAGAAAGGCTTGGCTGAACAAATATCTTCTTCTAGATCTTAGACAGAAAGTCATTGGAAGTGAGGTTGGGCAACAGGGAAAGACTACAGGGATGCTCTTTGCCTTTGTAGGGAGAAAAATTGTGCAGCAAAAGCTCAGTCAGAGTTGAAGACGTGAGAGACAATAAAAAGCCTTTTTTAAAATATGTTAACAACAAAAAGAGGATCAAAGAGGATCAGGATAATTGATTCATTAGTTGATGAATACAGTCACCTTACACACAGTAAACAAACCATCATACAGGTAGCTTTCAAAAACCAATAAGAAGATTGTGTATCTAGTTTTACTTCAGCTCCTGATAGATGATGTTCAAACTGAAGAGTATCTCATCATTGTACAAAGCAGTGTCAAGAACTGTATTTACAACAAAAATTCCCAGAATTATATAACATGAAAATGTAGTTTCCTTCTCACATTTACAGTTGTTGCTTTTGCAGACATACCAGAAATACAGATAACAAAGGAAATGAAGAGAAAAATATTACACAAATAACAATAAAATTGTTATAAGCACATTCTTGAATTACTAAGATATTTACTAGGTTTTACTAACCCACTATATTTTAAAATCTGGAGTCCGCTTGTATGCTTCAACTTGCAGGCTCTCAAACAAAAAGAATCCTCTGTGATTTCTGAAATATTCATCATTTTTCCCAAAAACATTTAAAATTTATTATATTTAAAGTCACTCTTTTGCCACTCAAATAAGTTTTTTTAGATTATCTCAAAAGTTCATTTCACTTTTTGAAATGACTGAAAACAATGGTATATGGTGTATGCAATAAATAAGAAAATTTCCTGTATTTGCTTAACTTACCTTTTATGTCTGCATTTCTATATGAAGATAGTTAAAATTACAAATAATTGGTAATGGCAATAAATATAAAGCTATTGATAAATATTTAAAAATCATGAAGAAATGTAGATAGATGTGAATTAAAATTTCTACAAGAAAAGCAAAACATTTGTGTAAGAATTCAATAGTGTACTTCCAGCTTTTGATCATGTTCCCCATAAAGATATTTACTGTAAAAAACAGAATGTTGCTTACTTCTCAAAGACTAATTCCGAAAAGAATTTTTACTCTTGACACCTGAGGGTAGTCCTGATGATAATTTTAAGAATGTGCATTTTCTAAGCATTTTTCATGTTTAAAAGCACCAGCAGGACTGAACTGTAATAGTAATATAAACCAATATAAGCTTTCCAAAAGGCAAGGGATCTATCTTGGCATGAAACCTGTTTTGAGAGGAGAATTAGGTCCTTTCTGCTTATCTCTTATGGTGAGTAACACTTCATTGCTTTAAGAGATGGCATCAACTTAAAACAACAACAACAACAACAAACAAACAAACAAACAAACAAAACCTAATTATTTCTCATTTTCTGATAGCACTAATGCACAGAGAAAAACAGTTATATAAATTATTAACATGAAAAATGAAGTGAAAAATACAAATAAAAGTGTCTGTCTCGGCTGAATCCTGGAATGATGCTGATCAACCTTGCCTATCACTTAGAAATCAGTGTTTAATTTTATTTATTTATTTTCTTCAGCTCTAGATCACAGGTCATATACTTAACCACCCGACTCCTTTTTTTTTTTTTTTTTTTATAAGCAATATGCTCATGTGCCATTATTGCATTTTGCCATCCAATTGAAAGGTGAAGAAGGGATGAAAGTACATGGTAAAGTGCTGTGTGTTTACCCAGCTGCAAAACAATACACAGCTGTTAGCTCAGTGCAGACACATGCCTATCTCATATTCACAAGTAGTGATCAGGCAGATAGGTATTACTCTGTGCCTCTTTCCATTGTTATTGAGCTAAATGTAATCTTATAACTTAAAGGTCCTAAGTTTTGAGTCTAGACTATTATAAAGAGGGATTTCTGTTAGCACTCCTAGGCTCTGGCAATAGGCTGTACAAGTAGAGAGTGGGAAAATGAGAGTGGGCAGCCATTTTCTTCAAGTTCCACGCTAGCAGTTTTCTTCCATTTTGTCAGTCATTATTTTCTTTTATACTGTGCAAAGTGGTGTAAAGAAAACAGCTCCAAACTTGTATAGCTATCTCTATGGTTAAGACCGAAACACAACAAGTTATGGACAATCTGACACTTCCAGTCACGGGTCTCAAATAACAAATATGTTTTTTAACAATTGCTGAGTATCAGATTAATTATCATTAACAAACACAAAAATTATGAGAAGCGGCTGAAGGAGCTGTGATTGTTTAGTCTGGAGAAGAGGAGGCTCAGGGGAGACCTCATTGCACTCTACAACTTCCTGAAGGGAGGTTGTGGTGAAGAGGGGTTTGGCCTCTTCTCCCAGGCAGTGAACAGGACCCGGGGAAATGGCCACAAGTTGTACCAGAGGAGGTTTAGGTTGGACATGAGGAAAAACTTTTTCTCTCAGAGAGTGGTCAGGCACTGGAATGGCCTGCCCAGGGAGGTGGTGGAGTCGCCATCCCCGGCAGTGTTCAAGAGGTGCCTGGATGAGGAGCTGTGAGATATGGTTTAGTTTGTGGTAGCAACGGTAATGAGAAGATGGTTGGACTAGATGATCTTATAGGTTGTTTTGAACCTTGTGATTCTGTGATTCTATGATTCTATGATTTCGTTATTTATCACGAACATGAATACAGCTTTTTTAGTAAAGGAACTTGATGACTTATAAAATATTGTCTCCCTGCTCAATAAGATGAGACAACAGTCTATCTCTACAAGCTATCTTTAAAATTACAATGCCTTGTAAAAGTAAAGGAACAACAAGATGAAAGCCCCTAAACACATGGTAAATAAAGACAAGGTGATTGGTGGTATCCAGCATGGCTTCACGTAGGGTGAACACAACAGCTTCGGACTGCCTTCTGATCTTTGTAGCGGCCCTATATATTCAGGGGCTAATAGCACACATGATGATTCTTTAAGCAGTTTTGCACATCTTAAATCAGCAGATAGCATTATAGAATTTATTAGCAGCATCTTGTAATATACGTACTTTTTTTTTCTGTACTATTCATATGCTTGAAACTAATATATTAATGCAGCTAATACAGCAGTTAATTCAAAACAAAACAAAACCCATGGTTGATGAGAAATTATAATTGCCATATGAATTTATACATAGAAGTTAGCATTACCCTAATGTTAATCTGTAGGGGAAGCAAAAATATAGCACATGATAGTCAAAGACCATTCAAATTAAACTTACTAATAGTAAAACAGGAAAGTAGTTCCGCAGTGAAACATAGGTTTACCTATAACACAGCTTATTTTATCCTGGAGCTAAAAAGTTTTAGAAAGATGTAGATTTACTATTCAGAATTAATACAGTCCCAGGAAAAGGCTTAATTATACATAAATAAATAGCTACAATTTTTTTTTCCCTTGCTAAATAACTATTAGTATGATTTTTTTCCCTGGATTAATTTCCCATGATTTTTTCTATGTTAGCATTCTTAACGTAGTTTAGATGCAATATATGACTGCTCTGACAGAGTTCAAAGTGAATGTTCTCAAAATAGAGATTGAATAGCTGTAAAAAATAGTTTTTATTGTTAATTAAAATTTAAAAAGTGGAAAAAATATTAAAAATGGCAATGGAACCCTAGTCAAATTTATATATTGAGGCTTGTGCAATTAAGACTACTCTTCAAATACAGTTATAGCCATTAACTTGAATTCAGCTGTTTTTAATTTAAATGTAGTTCATGTGGAATCTTTGTGTCAGTAGCAATGACAACAAAAAGTTTGAAATACGTCTTAAATGAGTTTTCATTTCTACACTTGTATGTGCTCTGAACATAGATTTGAACACAGTTAATATATTTATTGATCCATTCAAAGAAAGTAAAGATACTAAAACTAGAAGGAATATATATATATATATATATTTTCAAACCATAGTGTAAAGATGTGTAATTATTATGCATTAAAATAAAACTTCAATAAAAGTTTTTAGACACATTATAACAGCAGGATCAGAATTTGTTTTGGTACAGTGTATAAAGAAAATATGATCAATCTTCTGGAAAGCATGCTGCTTTGTGTGTGTGTGTGTTTGTGTTTATTTGTCTGGTTATTGCTTTCTTGGGTTTTGTTGTGTTTTGTTTTGTTCTTCCACAGAGTATTTGAGTATCTAAGGATACCACACAGTTATGGAATACATGGGGACATCATGAAAGTCCTGGATTCAAACGTGGTAATTTTATTAGAGTACCTCATATGACAACATAGTTTAATTTTTTACCAATCTTCTAACACAGGTTTATTTTGTCCTTATTTACAGTTGCTATAACAGATCAACATTTGCAGTGAAAGTTGACTCAATAGAAGAGTAGTAGCATTAAAAGCAGACAAAGGGAGGGAAAATCAATCACAAAGCTCAGTAAGACAAAAAGAATGACAAGTATTATAATCAGGAACACAATGATAAATCAAGCAGTATTTAGAATACCAAAACTGCTGAAGATTTTGTGACCTTGACTTTCTTCTTTGGTTCACAAAGAGATATTTACCATAAAATGTGCAGTGTAAGCACTTCTTGCAAACTCACAGCTATGTAATTTCTGCTATATAATAGCTACTGGTGAGCTGAAATAAAATCTCATATTTTATCACATAATAAAAATAATGTTCATAGATTTATTTATGTTATTTATATGTTATATTTAGATTGTACTAGGATTTCATAAATCAAAGAACATAGTAAGATAGAAGAGCAATTTCATCATGATGTGAGTCAATTCAGTTACTACACTGTACAGATATTGGCATGGACAAATATCCACACACACATGAAAATATTCAAAAGAAAAATTTTAATGTGAATACATATTATGTGCTATTAAATACCCAGAGTTCAGCCTTTCTAATTATAGATGATTTCAGTGAAATGTTGAAGTTCAATCATTTTTGCTTGCCTTTTTTTTTTTCTCTCTCCTTCAGTAGATAGAGATTTATACATTCTCAAACACTCTCATGAAATATACTTCATTGTTAAATTTGTGGCGCAATTCCTGACCTAGTCTGATTTTGCCAGGCAGCATGCTCAGAAATAAGGATTCCTTTAAAGACTAGTGATTAATAATGAATCATCTGAATACCATCACTTTTGTCTGTGGATAAGAGAATGCTCTGGCTCAAGCACTGTTTATACCATTTCATAGGCTTTTGTGACAACAGAATAGTCATTACTTTGTTTACTGAGGATACTCATGGACAGAGGAAAATACTGAATAATTTTTATGACTTTCAGTATCGCACCCAGTCACTTTACTTTGATGCATTTCACTTATAATCTTATAAAAAGAATACATATGTTATTATAATAAAAAATTAATAATACAATCTGTCAAACTTACAGCAAAAAGATCATCTTAGTTTTATTTGGTGAGTCTACAACACACCTTGTTTAATAATACTAATTTATAATAATATACATCTTCTGATTCTTTTAATATATATCACACATAGACATATTATCTAGCATTCCAAGTATTTCTGATATGGATTTCAGTTGCTATAATTATGCAATGTGTTGGCATACATTATTTAAGAAATGTGATGCTTAAAATATTTATCCCATTGTATACTTAACACCTGAATTCTAATTCTCTTAGGAATTTATTATGATTTCTTATCAAAATCAGTACTTATGAAATAGGACGATCTGGTATATCAAGGAAGCAAGGTGAAATAAATGATCTATTATTACTTTCAGAGTTTGATAACTAAAGCACAGAAAGGGCAAGGAAAATAGACAGGTGACATGAAATACTGAGAACCTTCAAGAGAAACATATATACTCCAGAAGTCTATTTGTCTTCTTTGAATGATATTGACAGTAGGTCAACTTGGGTAAACTCATACATTTTTACAAGGTTGACATTCAATAGAGTTTGGCTTATGCAAAAAGAATTTTGGTACTATATTTGCTGATACTATCATATTCCTTTCCTACTTATTCTATTGCTTAGCTTTAAGAATGTCTAAGAGTCTATCCAAGGACATTTTTATTCATAGTCATTGTCAGAGAACCTATGAAGCACAAGTGCACTGAACATACTCTCAGAATTGAAGTAAACAAGCTATTTAAAAGTTGATAAAAGCAGAGAATCAATGTATGTCAAAAGTTATATTTCACTGTTTTGTAATCATTCTTTGATCTAATAAGAAAAAGTGTTCTGTGGAAGCAGCAAAATGACTTACGTAAAATTGGGGAAAGATGAAACACAGCAAGAAGCTACACATGACATACAGATCTATAGCAATGGGAATATATGAGAAACAATATAATGTATGCAACAAATACAATTCCCTACGAAAGGCAATAAGCATTGTAAAATACAACAAATGTTGCAGCACAGAATGCAGTTTTGTTAATATATGGTGACTGACTTACAACATCTGAAGACATTTACACAGACACTACCAAAACTACCTTAATAACTACACTATGTTGTGTTCAAGTATTTCTACAATGGGCTGTTTCTGCTACTGCTTTGGCATTGGCTGGAATTTAGAAACAATATTTTAAACATGTATAGTACAAACTACAAGTTACAGTACGTCATAAATATTCCTTTTTGAAATGCTTTTGCCCTGCGTAATATCTAAACACAGTAAAAGACAACAGAGACAATATAGAGTATTAATGAAACATCATCTATACTTTTTACTCTGCTAACAAATGCTACATATTGTGTTTTTTTTATATACCTAACAATATTTCTAATATACCTAGACAACTATTAAATTATTTTTTATCAGCAAACTAAGTGAAAAGAATGAACTAGACATAGTCTACCTTTGTTATTAATAAAAAAAAAAAACCTGGGAGATGTAATTGCTTTGACCAGGAGGGAAACTTTTCCTAGAAAGGATGGATATGGCCAGTTTTTCTAGTACTTTCTACCCTGTGTCCAGGCTGCTTCTAACTTTATTTCTTTTACCAACATATAAATAAATAAACAAAATGAAGACATTAAACATTTCAGAATTTGCCTTACTTAATACAAAGTGAAAGTTGAAGTTCTTCAGCCATGGATAAAAAAAATACTGAAAACATGAGTCAAATTATTTGTTATGAATGCATTATCCACTCAGGTACATTTTTATTCTTTCTTTGCTTAGAAGCTTGGAAGTATTAGTTTTTTTAATTGACAAAATGATCTTGCTACTCCTGTATACGTACTAAAATATCTATAAATATTCATTTGGGTTTTGTTTCTTTGCTTTTGGTGTTTGTTATTTTGTTGCTTGGCTGCTCTTTTTATCTTTTTCCCTTTAATCCACTTCATTACTTTGATATTGTTAATTTAAACTTAGGAGTCAGAGAATTTTTTTTCCTCTAATCTTACACTGTGTAGGAGATTTTTTTTTACTATTATTATTACTATTGCTATTATAATTATTATTTTCTGAGCAGTAGAATGTCTCACAGTACCTTACAGGGAATTAAATTAAGATTCAGAGTCTATCTCAGCAATCAGTGAAGGAAAAAGTACCTGCCTTATCTATACTTGTTTCAGAAAAATACTTATGAACATTTATTTAAAAAAATGCATATATACTTGCACAAGGTCTTATGATCTTATGACCTCTTACGAGGAGCAGCTGAGGAAACTGGGATTGTTTAGTCTGGAGAAGAGGAAGCTCAGGGGGGACATTATAGCTCTCTACAATACCTCTCCAAGGAGTTTATGTCAAGGTGGGAATCAGCTTTTTCTCCCATAGAAAGTCCTAGCTTTAGGACTAGAAGGAATGGCCTCAAGTTGTGCTGGAGGAAGATTCAGGTTGGATGTTAGGAAAAAATTCTTCTCCAAGAGGGTGTTCAGGTAAGAGCTGCCAAGAGAGGTGGTGGGGCCACCAACCCTGTCGTTATTCAAGAAAAGTTTAGATATTGTAGTGAGGGACATGGTTTAGTGGGAAATCTTCGTGGGTAGTCAGTAGATTTTCTTCGAGGTCTTTTCCAACCTTGGTAATTCTGATTCTAAGATCAATTTTATTTAAGAAATTATTCTATAATTGAAATACATGTATTCAGTGTTATGCTTTGTTCAGTAGCCTAAATAGATGAAACTAATATAATTTAGATGTTAGCCTTTATTTAACTAGTGATGTTAATAATAATTTCTAATGTCATAATTTATGAATGAGCCTTCCTTTGTTTTTTAACTTTAGATTTTCTTCAGTCACCATCAAATGGAGAGAAAACTGCTAACTCAGACATACTACAATACACCCCCAGGTGAATTTCAGTATATATATATATATAAATATATATGTGTATAAGTTCACAGTTACATACTACTTATACTTTATTTTGAATGTCTAAGTTTGATTGAAAAGATGAAGTGGCCTGTGGCATATCTCTGCATAGAAAGAAATTTCAGCCTAGCAAAAGACCATCTGTTACAGAAGATCATGACAACTCAATTATCTAAGAAAAATTCCAAACAGATCTCATACATAGAGTCACGTAAACTATTTTGTTTGAGGTGTATATATATATATATGTATATATATATATATATACACAATATATATATGTATGATATATATATGTGTGTGCCTCATATATATAAACATATATAACAATTTTAGCAGATGTAATTATGCCACTCCTTGATTTTTTTTTTTTTTTTCTGAAAAGTAAGACCACAGAATTAATCAGCCCCATCTGCATGCACAAAAGACATGACACACAGAACAATAAATGTCTGAAACAAAACTATGTTTCCTTTCACAAGCAATAGGGGAAATTAATGTCATCACTAGGCTGAAGACATAAAGAGATTCAAAATTAAAAATTCTTTGAAAGCTTCCAACAAGATTCCTATAATCAGCTGGAAGATAAGTAATGATCAAAGCTTTTTAAAATAATATTGCTCATCCCATTAGAACTGCTTAAATGTACCCTATTATTCAACAGAAATTATACAAGATTACTGCACAAACTATGCCATTGTTTCAATAAGAAGCCCAGATGTTTTAAGGGTAGACTTCCCAACATACAAGAGGTTAAAAGCCAAGACTAAAAAATAAACCAAATGAAACAAAAACAAAAGAGGGAGAAAAAAAAAAAAAAAAAAAAAAAAAAAGAACAACAAAAAGGAAATCGAAGAAAAGAAAGAAGAAAAAAGCCAGCTGCAGTTATAATCCTTCATTAATGGTGGCATATCACTTAATAGGTGTTCAACTGCTCTTACAAATAGACTCATACTGAATCTGAATTCTTCTCCTGATCAATCTCTTTTCTTTAATTAAATGCAATCTCAACTGTACTGCAGTGGGTGAAAAGAGAAGAAATGCAGTTCTGTATATTTTGTTAACACTACTCTATTAAATAACCTCAAAGATTGTTAAACAGCAGTTTCAGATTGGGATCTGAGAATATTCCTAAGCAGAAGTCCAGAATAATTTATGCTATACAATTTTGCCAAGTATTTAAGATTTATTATCTGATATGCTGTGTAATCTTACATTTTAGATGTAAACATCATATTTACATGTAATTTTACATTTTACATTACATTTACGTTACAGTAACATTATTATCAGTAAGAGGATTCTTAACACTTTTGTTAATAGAATCTTGAAGTGGTCAACTTGTCATCTTTTTTAAACACACAGAGCTAGCTCACGTGGCATTATTTATTAGCCTCACTTGTAGACTGAGGAAGTTTGCAGTGTTTCAGAAACTGCTTCATGTAAGCTGTTTCAAAAGGAATGTCAATTTTCATTACATGCAGTATGCAAACTCAATTTGATTGTCCCATCTATTTATGTAGATTTAGAGATACACATGTATAAGAACATCTATTCTGTGCCTCGGACATCCTTGTCAATAAAACTGCAGTGCAAAATTTCATATAAACTCAAAGCAGCACTATACTCCCCTCAAATACTCCTACCCAAACAAGAATAACGCCATTCAAATCAAAACAACACTTCTCTATTTTACAGATATCCCAAATACATTGAAATTACTATCACCACCTATTTTAATTATCTTGAAATGCCCTTTAATAGTTCTGAAACAGCAGCCTCTAATATTTTGTCTCATAGCAGATTGTTGCATAATCCCTATAAAAAAATGGGGGACTAGATGTGAACCAACTTGGTCGTGTTAAAAGAGAATGCTACAAGCAGAAAATAAATATTTCCTTTAACAGAACTGGCAATGGTGAGACCCCACCTGAAGTACTGTGTTCGGTTTTGAGCACGTCAATACAGAAAGGACATTCAGGTGTTGGAGCAGGTCCAAAGAAGGGCAACAAGGCTTGTGAAGGTCTTGGAGAATATGCCTTATTAGGAGTGACTGAAGGAACTGGGGCCGTCTGGGGAAAAGGAGGCTGAGGGAAGACGTTATTGCTCTTTTCAAATGCCTGAAAGATGTCTGCAGCAAGAACAGGGCTGGTCTCTTCTCACTGGTGACAAGTGATTGGACAAGGGGAAATGTCCTCAAGTTGTTTCAGGAGAGATTTAGGTTGGATATGAGGAAAAACTTTTTTTACGGAAAGGGTGTTTAAGCACTGGAATAGGCTCCGCAGGCAGGGGGTTGAGTCATCATCCTTGTATGTGCTTAAAAAATGTTTGGATGTGGTATTCAGGAATGTGATTTAGAGGAGGGTTGTTAGAGTTAGGATAGTGTCATGGTTTTAAGATTTTTGGTTATCGGTATTCCACATCATAACATCATGTAGTGAACTGGGAGTTAAAGTGTTAATGCTCCAGTTCCGGGTACCTGTCCCAGAAGAGAAAAAGAACTACGTTCCCCAGAAGACTGCTGTGTTGTTATCATTTCTGCTCAGATACAAGGCTTTGTTAGGTCATCTGATGGCTCTTCTTCATCAGGCTCTCCTCCCTGCTGCTCAACCAGACTGTGCAACACATCTCAGCGTTATGGAGATATTTCAGAGAGGGTTGATGTGGCTCAGGCAGACCTGAGGAGGCACAAATGATTTGGGGCCTGGCTAATGCTTATTGGGTCTTATTCTATAGTATCCAGGAGGAGGAGAGAGGTTGTGAAATTGAGAGAGTCTCCAAACTGAAAGAGAGTGTCTCAGAGCTGATAGGGAGAATCTCCAGTTCCAGAGAGTCTTCTTGCCAAGAAACAGAATCTCCAGGCTGAAAGAAAGAGTTTCTAGGAGAGGCTCTGAGCTGAGAGGGAAAGGCTCTGGGAGACAATACAAAATAAGCAAAAGAGTCTCCAAGCCAAAAAGGAGAGTTTCCAGGAGAGAGTCCAAGCCAAGAAGGAGAATCTTTAGGTCCAGAAAGAGAGTCTTCTCATCAAGAAACAGAGTCTCCCAGTCCAAGGAGAGAATCTCCAAGCCGAGACAAAGAATCTCTGTATTGAGAAAGAGTCTCGTAGTCAGGAGAGAGAATCTGAAAACCTGGCAAGATTGTCTCTGAGCAGAGAGAGAAAGTCTCCAAGCCAAAGGGGAAGATCTCCGAGCAAGACACCTTGAAATCTGAGCAAGATTCCCTTCAGTCCAAACTTGGCAATCTTCAAACAGAACAAGATACCCTCGAATCTGAACTAAATACTCTCATAATGGAACGAGACTGACTTCAAGCCGAGCTGGAGAGTGAGAGCATCAGAACTGACCAACCTGATCAACCACAGGAGGCACCAGAATCGATGTCATTTGTCCCTGTGAGAGGACAGAAAATGAAACAAATATGGACTTATTTAGAACAGAAGGAGGAGAAGGAGGGGAGGGTAAAGTAGAGGAAGCAGTCCCTGTAACAGAGGAGGAGGAAAGAGGTCCAGAGGAGTGGCTCCATGATGCAGGGGAAGTGCCCCTGAGGCCAGGGGAGGGGCTCTCAATGAGACTGCAGTCACCAAAGCCCAGAAGGGCAACAAGAAGTCCTGAAAAAGTAAGATGTGAGCAAGACATCGTTATAATAACTGATCAATCTCTGAAAATGAATGAAATTCGAAATCTGAGAAAAGACTTTTCATGCCACCCAAATGAGCCTATTGTCACCTGGATACATCGATGGGACATGATGGGACAATGAGGTCAATAGTGTGTGGCTACATGGTAGAGAAGCTCGCCAACTGGGTGGCATTGCTAGGGACTCTGCCATTGACAGAGGTATTAGTACATGCCAGAATGGGTCTTTCACCTTCTAGAAGTGGATGCTGTTAGACCTAAAAGAAAGATACCCTTCAAAGACGATCTGATGCGTCAGAAAAAGAGATGGACTGATATGGAGAAAGGCATCCATTGTTTGAGAGAATACACTGTGGTGGAAATGTTACATAGCCCCACTGTCATTCCTGGCAAGCCAGATCAAGGGCCTGATCCTGAGAGAGTCAGGTGTACATCAAATCTATTCACAAAGACTGCACCAGAAAGGTATGCCAGTACATTTGCAGCATTGTATGGCAGAGGGGAAAGAAGAGCCCTTATAAATGAACTGATTAATAAATTTCAAGACTTTGAGTTACATTTAAGCCCTCTACAAGCTTGTGTTTCAGCCACTGCAGAAGTAGCTGAAAAGCTGGACAGAATGGAGAGCAAACAAGAAGATATAACAGACAAACTGTCTACTGTGCATAATGCTGATGGATCCGTGGTGGTATCAGATACATCCAATGGGGACCAGAATTCCCAATACAGCCTACTGGGGGGGATGATCAACTTGGTTTCCTCCCAGCCGGCATCACTCAATGTCTCAGCTATCAAAAGACATCCTCCTGCATGAGCAAGTGACAACAGTAAGACTATGCCGCGTATGGCCTTGTGGCCTGCGTGACATACGTGACCATGGAGAAGATATGAAGAAGCAGCATAAAAAACCCATTCCCATGCTTCAAGCCCAGGTAAAAGAATTACAAGACAAATCAACCACCAAGGTGAACTTCTCCAAAAAGGTGATGGCTTTCACCTGGAGGGACATTCGATAGACCTGGAACCATTTGCCCCAGGGGTGGAAACACAGCCCAACCATTTGCTGTGGGTTGATCCAAGCTGCACTGGAACAGGGTGGTACTCCTGAGCACTTACAGTACACTGATGACATTATTGTTTGGGGCAACACAGCAAAGGAAGTTTTTGAGAAAGGAGAGCAAATAATCCAGATCCTTCTGCGTGCCAGTTTTGCTATTAAGCGAAGCAAAGTGAAAGGACCTGCCAGGAAATTCAGTTCCTAGGTATAAAGTGGCAAGATGGACGTCATCAAATCCTGACAGATGTGACTGACAAAATCACTGCCATGTCTCCGCCCCCTAATAAGAAAGAGATACAGTCTTTTCTGAGCATAGTGGGATTTTGGAGAATGCATGTTCCAAATGATAGCCTCATTGTAAGCCCCCTTTATCAGGTGACCCAGAAGAAGTATAATTTTGTGTGGGGTCCTGAGCAGCAGCAGGCTTTTGAGCAGATTAAGCAGGAGTTGGTTCAAGCCGTGGCCCTGGGCTTAGTACAGATGGGACAGGATGTAAAGAACAGTGTCTACCCTGCTGCTGGAGAAAAAGTCCCACTTGGAGTCTGTGGCAAAGAGCCTCAGAAGAGACCTGAGGCTGACCCCTGGGAGTTGAGCATACAGGGGGCCTGAGGAGTGCTACACACCAACTGAAAAGGAGATCCTAGCTGCGTATGAGGGTTGGGGCTGCTTCCAAAGTAATTGGTACTGAAACGCAGCTCCTTCTGGCACCTCAACTGCCAGTTTTGAACTGGATGTTCAAGGGAAAGGTTCCCTCTACCGATCATGCTACTGATGCCACTTGGAGTAAGTGGATTGCATTGATTATGCATCGAGCTCGGATGGGGACCCTCAGTTGTCCAGGAATCCTAGCGGTGATCATGGACTGGCCTGAAGGCAAAAAGGGTGGAACATCACCAGCAGAAGAGGTATCGCGTGCTAAAGAGGCCCCACCATACAATGAACTACCAGTAAATGGGAAGAAATTTGTCCTGTTCACAGATGGATCATGTTGTATCGTGGGGAAGCATCGCAGATGGAAAGCTGCTGTGTGGAGCCCCACACAATGAGTTGCAGAGGCCACTGAAGGGAAAATAGAATCAAGCCAATTTGCAGAAGTAAAGGTTGTCCAGCTGGCCTTAGGTGTTGCTGAACGGGAGAGGTGGCCAGTGCTTTATCTTTACACTGACTCATGGATGTGGCAAATGACTTATGGAGGTGGTTACAGCAGTGGGAGAAAAACAACTGGAAAAAAGGTTGGGAAAAGCAGTTTGGGTCTTTCCAGTTACTCGGAAGGGCAAACCTCTTTGTGGAACTGTTTTTGCCCAAGGACCTGGGTCCACTTGGTGGGTGATGCAGAAAAATGGGGATGTTCAATGTGTACCACAAGGGAACTTGATGTTAGGGGAGTGCAGTCAGTTATTCCATGTGTGTGTATACCTGGGTTTGTGTGTGCGTGTGTTTAATGCCTGTTAATGATGGTTTGTTTGTATAAATTAAGCATGATGTAGTGATGCAGAATAAGGGGTGGAATGTCATGCCCCCAGGGGGCTTTGTGGTCAGAGAGGTGATATAACCCCTGGCAAGGTCACCTGATGTGCTCTTCTTTGTCAGGCTCTCCTCCCTGCTGCTCAACCGGACTGCGCATCTCACCTCAGCATTATGGTGAGGCCTGTCCACCTTTTGGACACTCTCTCTCATTATATTTGATCTTCAGTTCTAATCATATTGTATTATAGTGTGTTATCTTGCATTCCAACACTATATTTAGTAGATTAGCTTGTTTCTCCTCAGACCGTTGTCTCTGTTTTTAATTATTTTGGGGTTCCTGATTCCTTTTTCTGGAGGCACGGATTTGTGAAATCCCTCCATTCTGTTAGTCACAGAGAACTGGGCCGAACCAGCCCTTAAACTGTTGACAATAGCGCTGTATTTCCATTCTGGGAGCAGTCAGTTCAGTGTGTATTGGACATCCCTGCAAATGAAAGCACACTGTGGCCTGCACTCTGCTGACATAGGGATTTAGAAAAATTAATTGAATTCATTGAGTAAAATATCAGTTGTGGTATACCAGTTTGCCCCTTTGACTCTAGTTCATATTGGAGTTCTAACTGACATGGCAGCACCCAGTGGTTACATGACTTATCAGTGCACTATAGTTCTCTGTCAGTCTCCAGTATCCTTTGGACTTTTGCACTGGCCATCTGGCACATTATTGCTAACCTCTGTCAGCTTCCTGCATAGTTGTGAGTCATGTACACCAGTTTCTTCTGACAAATTTCTGATAGTTCCTTACATTCAGCTCTGTGTATTGAACCCAAGCAAGCAGCAGATCAACAGCCTAGTCATCTCCTGGGAGAACTATCTGAAGTTCTTTTGGGATATCTTTTGTGCACTGCATAATTTTTACTTTTTCTTTGTACATTTAATGGTGGCAAACTGGAGGAGGGATTCTTCCTATATTCTGATCAGAAATATACCAGAAATACAAATGTCTGAAATAGTTTTACTTTCAAGATGAATTAAAAGTTTCTTTTATCCAACTTAAAATATTTCAGTGCAGAAAAGTAATTTTTGAAATTGCTAACTTACACTACTCACCCGTGACTGTACATTAAAATATTTTATTATTACAACTATTTGTATTTAGTTTGTACTTACTTTAAGGAATGCATCTGAAATATGGAAGTGAAAGCAATTTAATAGCAAAATGTTACCCTCAGGTCACCCTTGCAATTATACATTTGTTAAGAAGGAATTATAATTTTATGTTTCTAATATGAAAACTTGAATATGAAACCACAAAGCAGAAATGTTAGCTATAATTAAAATCTGGGCAGAAAATATACATCTTTATTTGGACTTTAGACTTACTTTATTTCTATCTTGCTATTTTGTCTCTGAAAGACATTCAAAGGCATTAATTTGAACTCCTTTATGCTGATGCATATTTAAACATCTAAACACCTAAAAGTGTCTCAGGAGGATATATTTGCATGGTGCTTGCATACACAAAATGGTCTTTATTAATCATTAATCAGTAAGTGAGTTTTCAATGTAAAAAATTTGTACCCCAAAATCTTCAGCTAATGCAGAATTTGCTACTGTCACCACAGACATTTTTAGAACAAGAGGGCTAAAAATAAACAAGGTATAATTAGCACTTAGCACATGAATTTCAAGTATACCTTTCTTGGCATAAAATCTTCTAAAACACTACAGATATTCAGCTAAAAATCTGTTGTTGTTGTCCTAAATATATTCCTTTGTTAAAATTATACTGCTAGCCCTTTTGGGTATTGACAGCCTATTATTTTTCATATGTGCCATCTTTATCCAGGAAACTGAAAGAACGACTAATTATATCCTTTGCAAATGAATGTAGCAGAATAGCTTTTGTTCACCAAAATTCTTAAGACTATTCATCATGAGTATAGAATTCACTGGGATTTTTGTTGTTGTTTTTAATGTACAGCCACTTTAGTGACATGTGAAGTTTGGCATTTGAAACTAATTGTGTACTTTGCTTTGGAGGCTATAAATTCAGCCAGTCTGTTTAGATTCATTGCATTTGTACTTAAGCTTTAATTGATAATCTTGCAGAAGCTTTTTGTGTGCTGTTTTGGGGTGATTGACATGGGCACTATTATTTTTAAATGTTTCTTGCATAGTTTTTAAGAGCTATGGCAGTTAGCAATTAAAATGAACTTCCATAAAATAACTCCATAAAAAATTCTTAATGTTCAGGAAGGACTGTTTTATACCTAAAATTTCACAATGATTTTGAAAAAAAACAAACAAACAAACAAACAAAAAAAAAAAAACAAAAAACCTGGACGTAAAATACTTTCTAACTCATTTTTCTATGTTACTGAGAAAATAAAAATGAAAATAAATAGAAGATATCTGAGACAAAAACATTTATAACCATAGATCTTCAGCAGGAATAATCATTATGTATATAGGACTTGTCAGTATGTTTAAGAGTGTATATATTTTAAATTAGCATATGTCAATAAAATTCTTCAGGAAAAAAAAAAAAAGTTTCAACAAAATCTTCATTAATGATCTAGTTGGTAGGGTATAGTGCACCACTAGCAAGTCTTCTGATGACAGTGGGAACAGTGGAGGATAAAGAAGAGTATTTCAGAATGACCTCAAACATTTGGAGAAATTGGCTGACAGAAAACCTCATGAAGTTAAAAAAAAAAAAAAACAGGAAGTGCTAAGTCCTGAACAACCACAAGCACAAATTGGTACATGCTGGGTGAAAAACAGCTTTGCAGAAAGGTCCTGGAGGTCAACAGCAAGTTGTGCATGAATTGACAGTGCTGCACAGGTAGCCAATACCCTCCTGGCTGCCTTAGGAAGTATGTTGCTAGCAGGTGGAGGAAGGTGATCCTTCCTTTCTACTCAGCATTTGTGAAGCTGCACCTGCAGTCCTATGCTCAATTCTGAGCTTCCAAGAGAGTCCAGTGAAGGACTACAGATATGATGAAAGGACTGGTGCATCAGTTCTACAAGGAAGAGGAGGAAGAACTAGGGCTGTTCAGGCTGGAAAATATGTTCAAGGGGAATCTCATCCATGTACCTGAAGCTTCAAATTAGATGGATAGAGCGAATCTCTTTTTCAGTAAGTGCCCAGTGAGAGGACAAGATACAAAATGGACACAAAGTGAAACACAGAATATTCTGCATGAATATCAGGAAACTTTTTCCCTTCTAGATGGTTGCACATTGGCACAATTTGCCAAGTGAAGTTGTGAAATTTCCCTTCTTGGAGACCTTTAGTAGCTAACCAGATGTAGTCCTGTAGTTGTCCATTCATGAGCAGGGATACTGGCCTCCAGGGGTCCCTTTCAACCTCGGGCATTCTGTGATTTCTGTACTCTACATAAAGCATTCAGAAGAAATAAGTACACTTTTCTGGTCATGTTCATCATTACCTAATGAATCTAAAATTATTTTTATCTCTCATGAGCAACTTAAGTCTTTTCCTTTAATTAGCAACTCTTGAAAAGGTATCTATGCATTTGTCTGGGACACTGACTGTGGAGGGGTGGCCTGGGGAGCGGGGCCACCTAGGGAGTGTTAAGGACTTTGTGAGGATTCGAGATAAACAAGTGGTTGCTGAGTTGTGTCCAATGAGGAGGTTGGTGGGAAAAAATAGGCGGTTCCAGGGAATTCCACGTTGTCACGGTGACAGGTTTCACCGGTGATAGGATACGCACGGTGATAGGTTACACGCGGACTCGTATAACCAATCGTATGCGGCCAAGGGTACTTGTTGGTGTATATATTGCTGTGTTAACTCATTAAAGTTGGACTTAGCTGCTAACTCGTATTCAGTTGTCACTGAGTTCCACAATCCCGCTCCCGCAACTGACCACGTACAGGTTGGTCAGTTTGATCTGTGAACAAGTATATGCTTAGAAGGTACAAGTTTCCTGCCTTACTCAAACCAGGAAAAGAGAGCTTGCACAATTTATAATATTATTCTACAACTGCAAAATTCTATGTATAATTACTCTTTCTTTTGTTATTTTGAATGTGTTTTTTTTCTTTTTATTTTCTTTTGTTTTTTCTGTTTGTAAAGTGATTTTCATTGGCATTCATATCATTAATGTTCACTAAGCTTTGCACCGAGAAAATTGCAAATCTATTACTTTATTATAGGACTTGGAAGATACTATAGGCTTACATTTTGACAGGTTGCTTGCATACAAATGACTGAAATATTACTAGCAGCCTTCATGATTTTATATTTTCTCTGCCTTATTTATTTTCTTTCAATAGTACTAATGTTCATTATATACTGAACTGCTTGATTTGAAAGCCCGTGATGTACATGAAGTCACTTGTCCTATGCAACTATTTCTAGCTTTATAAATCAAGTTGTTTATCATACCTAGAGGAACTGGGTCAAAACCTGTGTTGAAACCTAGGCATTGTGCTGAAATTTTTCTGTAGAGACTGCCTAGTAGGTATTGCCAGTGAAATATAAGTTTGCATGTGGTATTTATGTTCAAGAGTAAGTCTTCTGCAGAGATTTGTATACCTCTTTCTAAAAAGTCTGAAAAATCTGTTGATTATAATTATCAGGATCAAGATACTAAAACAGACAGAAAGTAGATCTTAGCCTGTTGGAAAAATCATGAGTTATTTAGTTGCTAACTGCACTGTGCTACTGCAGTTGGTAGGGAAGACAATACCTGGTGCCATTCTTATCAAGAAGAAAATCTGTTTATTTGCTCAGCTGGATGGCTAACTGAATGAAAAGGTAAGTTACAGGTGAAAACAAACAAGAAAAAAAAAAGAAAAAACAAAACCAACTAACAGCAAACAGGTAAAAAACTTCAGAAAAAGTCCTTTAAAATGATCATCTTTACCATATGAAGTTCTAGAAAGCATATTAACTCAATTTCACAAATATTATTGCTTTAAATTAATCTGACCAATCTTAGATAACCAAGACGTTCTTTGCCATCTGTGTAGTGAAACAAAAGAATAGGATAACTAACTTCTACACACAGGTTGAAATAGTGACTTTGTTGCTTAACCTCTCTTGACCTGCTACCAGTACATTGTTTAATGCAGCCAAGGTCACTGTTATCCTGCTTAATAGCAAAGACACACTCCTGAATGTGAGTTCAACTTGGTTTCCACTGGTACTTCTAAATAATTTTCTACAGATCTGCTTTCCAACTGGGTACACCCAGCATGTTCCTATGCAAGGAGTTTTTCCTCTCCAGCTGCAGGACAATGCGCTTGTCTTTGCTGAACTTCATGAGACTCTAGTCAGCCAATCTCTGCAGAATGTTGAGGTGTCTCTGGATGGCAGCATAGCTCTCTGATGAGTTATCCACTCTCACAGTTCAAGTCATTTGCAACATTTATCTCTCTCAATAATTATTATTTTAAAAGTCAGGTATTATCTTATTAATAAAAAGAATCTCAGAGGGTTTTTTTTTTTTTTTCAATTAATGTTTTATATTTAAGATGCATTTAATACTCTTTGAATGAAGAAGAGTTTTTTTGCTGTTGCTTTTGTATTTTTTGCTGTTGCTTATGTGTCTGACAGAAGAGATGTAAATCACAAGAAAATGCATCATCTTGGTGTGCTGAAAGGTAGAAGATGATAAGAAGTGTCCCGGGAAGCTGTAATGATAGTGTTGATACTGGCAGCAGTATAACAAATGTAATGATATAGCTAAGGAGGAATATAGAAAGTTCCTGCTTTTAGTGAATGGATTTTCTGTGCTGGGGTCTCTATAATGGAAAAGGTCAAATGGGAAGACGTAAGTCTTGTTTACAGTGAAGGTGTACATTTCCATCTCCCTCCTGAGTGAAAGACAGAAAACATTTTGTGAAGGCACGACACTCAGGGGGCTTCTACCAGCCCCTAGAGTACAGACAAGCACTGAAACCTATGAAAGCAATCTTCATGCCAACTACCAGTCACATTTAATTTCCTTAGCCCTTTTAAAACAAGGCTGCAAAATTATGGTAGCTCCATCTTTAAGCAGTTCCTATGCCCATGCAAGGAATGCAGTTGGATTCTCCTTTAAGTGCTTATAATGTTTGTGAATTTGACTGTGATTTTTTGAATAGCAGATCAATTCCTGTAGAAAGCATGTTCATACAGATTAGTGCTTCCTATGGGATTTTATTCATTTTGTCACTTTTAATGTGAGACATATGTTTTATGTAGATGAGATAAACTGGTACTTCTCTTTCTAAAACAACTTGTCAGAAAATAGAGGTAAGAATATGTAAAAACTTAAGAGAAGCACTGTAACCATGTTTAGGAGCCAGTCACCTAGTCAATTCCAACATCTAAATTGACACTGAAATTTCTACAGATAAACTGTATAGATTGTCAAAAGTAAGTGTCTGCTATAAAACTACATTACACTAATGATTTTGCCAGGAATTACTAGAAGATTGCCTACATACATACAACTTCTTAAAGACTGAAGAGAAGGAATTACTTTTAAATATACTTAAGTATATATTTGTATATACATATATTTCACATTATTTTCATACATATGTATATAACATGTTTCTCACTTCACAATGATACAACACTTTTAACTTGATATATATGTAATAACATTTCACAAATTTTTATTTTCTAGAGTTTAACTGGCCTTAATAGCTTTTTTCAGCAAAAAAAAAATAAAGATCCTTTCCTTTGTATGATTTTTTTTAATTATTTTTTAAGAGTTTAAAACTTTTCTATATATCATCATTAAAAAAAAAAAAAATCATGAAAGAATAGACATACTTTCCAAACAATTTTACTTGATGACAAAATAAGAGATACAATGAACAACAGGGAATGAAAAATAAACTTGTGATTTAAAGTCATATAATTGCATTTTAAAAGAATTAAATTAAAAATATTAATTGCAAGAATCTTCTCTTAGCTGAGAAAAGCCTGTGAATGAATTGAATAACCTGTGGATTTGTTCTTTTTCTCAGCTTATCAGAAAGATGTTGTGTTGTCCTGAAACCTTAGGAATTTAAACAATAATAGAACCATAGAATAATTTAGATTACAGAGTCTTTAAAGGTCCCTTGTAGTCCACTCATCCTTGCCATGGGCGGGGACATGTCTCAGCAGACCAGGCTGCCCAAGGCCCCATCCAAACCTGGCCTTAAAAATTTTCTGGGCAAGAACTTCTATAACTTCTCCAGGCAACTTGTTCCAGTGTTTCACCACTTTTGCTATAAATAATTTCTTTCATATATATAATCTATCTTCTTTCCATTTAAAATCATTGTGTCTTATCTTTTCATTACATGCCCTTGTAAAAAGTCTCTATCTTTTTTTTAGAAAGTCCTCCTTAGGTATTGAAAAACTGTAATAAGATCTCCCCAGTGCTTTCTCTTCTCCAGGACAAACAGTACCAGCTATTTCAGCCTTTCCTCATAGAAGGTGTTCCAGCTCTCTGAACATCTTTGTGGACCTCCTATAATAATTTCATGAGTTTCTTTTTCTGGGTGTCCCAGAACTGAATGCAGCATTCCAGGTACATGTCTCAGAAGGGAACAGAGGAGGGCAATCACCTCTCTTGACTTGCTGATGATGTTTCTTTTGATGTAGCCAGGATACAGTTGGTTTTCTGGACCGCAATACCACACTAAAGGCTCATGTCCAATCTTTCATCCGGAAGTACCCTCAAGAGTTTATCCACAGGACTATTATCAACTCATCCATCTATCAATCTGTGCTGATGTTTGGATTGCCCCAGCCCATGTGCAGCACTTGGCACATGGTCTTACTGAACTTCATGAGGTCCGTATACCCCCACTACTCAAGACTGTCAAGGTCTAGCAGTCTGAACAGTGTTGCTACAGTTCTGAGCAAACTGCAAGCAGACCAGCTTTGTCTTAATTAAGTACATACCTAAGTTTCTATAAAGTAACATTTATACAAAAGATCTGCTTATGCACTTTAGCACTTTAGCAAGTATCCCAATCACAAGCTTTATAAAGTATCAGTGCTTCTTATGATGCTAATTTCTTCTTTTGAAATCTAAAAAAAAAAAAAAAAAAAAAAAAAAAGCCCACAGTGAAAACAAACACCAACAAATGGATTTGAGAAAACAGAATTTTAATGTTCACAGTTGCAGTGTTCTGTACTGCTTTACATCTGCAATTAATTTCACCTAGCTTTAGCTTTCTAAAGGTTTCTCATCCGGCTTTCTTTACATTTCTTAAATTTGCCAAGAAAATAAAGTTTTTATTATTCTTAAATTATATGTCAATGATAATACAAACAAATATCATTTATAAGCACTTAACCTAAGAAATCAAAGTCAGTTATCTTTCTGGATTATTTCAGTAAAATTAAACACAGCTTGGCAAGTTCTTAGAAAAAAAAATAAACAGCCCTCTGTATCTTGTCCTTTCCAGCAGTTCTATCAAATGTTAACTGCAGTTTATTAAAATATCCAGCCTTCTGGTTAAATTTAGATGCTATAGACTTTTCCATACAGCATAATAACTTCACATGTATTTAATGTATTTTCACACCCACACATGAATACAAAATGTAAATAAATATAAAATTGCTCTTTGTAAAGAAAACAAATGTACAACTGTAATTTTAATGCTGAGAATTGTCTTTTTTTTTTTTTCAATACATAGTGCAAAAACCTATTGTGCACTCCTTTTAAATACATATATACTGATGTGTAATCCATTTATTTGTAGCCAAATCTTAAAAAAAAAAAAAAAAAAAAAAAAAAAAAAAAAGTATAATTTGGTATGTCCTTCATAAAGCAGTCACTTGAATAAATGCTCCAGTAAATTTTAAACTAGATGATTAGAAATACAATGCCTCAATACTGTAATGTGTGTAATGTAACATGCATACGTATATTACACAAATATTTCAGTTATAATCAGGATTCTTAATTTATTGAGGCATGGACAAGATGAAAGACATTGCCTTTGCTGATGTCAGCAGAAACATGTGAGCAGTCCAATGTCATTTTTCTCTTCTAGTATCTGTACTCTACTGCAAACTTACAGAAATTATTGTAGAATTTCTCCAACAGCAGAAAGACAGAGATAGTAGAAGAGCATTTTAATTCAGTATACCATTTTACTCTCACAATGATTTCATTACTAGAAATATTTCATAAACTTGAAGTGATAAATATTCATGTGCATTAAATATATTCATTTAGTAGAATTATTCATAGTGTGGAAAATTATGTAATCACTTTCTTTGGGAATCAGTGGTAGCTTCAACTGAACAAAGATGGTATGACTTGGCCTGTGTTTTTAGCAAGATAAATAGCCTATATACAGCAAAATGTCACTTTTTTTGTGCTTCAGTGATTCCACTTCTCTTTCCCTCAAACAAGAAGAATTTGTTTCTTCAACTGAGGTCATCTTACACCTGTGTTTTTCTCACTGAGAGGGAAAATCATTTTAAGAGTCTATACCTGTGTCACAATTGCTCCAACCGGAGTAGGTTTTGGATCAAAACAATTTACCTCTTCTGAGAGCCTATGTGGATACCGTGAGGTAAGAAATTGTCTATTGCTTGAAATCTTTTTGACAGGTTCTGATAAAAGGGTCAGGATCAGTTTCAGAAGCAGTTTACTGCATCAGTTAAGCTTTACCAGAAATACCTGAAGAAAATGTGAGGAAGTATAAAACAGGAAACGTCTTGCAGATGCTTGCAGTCCCTGATTACTTTTTCTTGAAATCACAGTCAGACTAATGGCTGCAAGTTCCGGATAGTAAATAAGAAAGGAATTTAACTCTTGACTTTATTTATTTATTTATTTTTGATTCAAAATTGCTTTCTTGTTGGAAAATATCTTAAAGTAAAAACCTTTCCTTGTGTAATAAGCATGTTGCAAGTATTGAAGGGTCATCAGACCCAGCATTTTTCAGGCCCTTTACTTTAGATGTTGAAATAACTTCAGCACATATTGAACTCTGAGAGAAAAAAAATTAGTTTTCCAATATCCAGACATGCTATTGTGAGAGACAAGTAACAGAAGTAAACTCTTCATGGTCTATATATTTGACAACTGCTGCATATTACAGTTGTGGAACACACGTTATTTGAAGGCAAAGCAATCTCAAGTTTGTAGGAAATTTAAATTGCCTACTATATATTCAGAGAAAAATTGGTAGATTGTAACTATAAAAAAACATAATTAATGTTCCCAAAAGAGTTTTAAATTAGACGTTTTCAACTCTTTAGTAGTCCATGCAATCCACTGAAAATGATGTTTGATAAATGTAATACTGCTTGCTTACAGATACATGTTTAATGCTTGCAGAAAGCTGTGTCCTGCATTTTGGATGACATCTGACTACCAGTGCTACTGGAACTGTGCCACAACAACAATCAGAAACTTTTGATTTTATTCTTAAGAATTCCTGTTGAGATTTATTTTTATATTTGCAATTGTGGAAAGTTTATTTCAAAGAAAAAGAGTCTGCACAGAATTAAGGATTGTATATCTGTACAGATCAGGCATATCCAGCCTGTGGCCTATGGCCTGCGTGTAGCCCAGCGCAGTTCACAATGTGGCCAAACACCTCTCTGTGACTTAAAGGAGATTTTAGGTGGCTATTTCCTATGGAAGGGCTATGGGCATGTGTCCATTGCTCAGCAACAGCCAAACTGTCAGAGCACTATTAATGCTGTGTCAGGATACAGGGAGGGCAGTGTCGGGCTGTGCTGATAGAGGCATAGGCACATAAATGTATGCATTTGAATACACTGTCTAAACACAGGACTCGGACAAGTGAAGAATACACAGCCATACTTTTTGTTTTTATAAAGAAAATTGAAAAAAGGACCATAGAAACATAGAAACCTGAGAGATGGAAGGGACTTCCGAAGGCCATCTAGTTCAACTCCCCTGCAATGAACAGGAACACCTAAAGATCAGTCAGGTTCTCAGAGCCCCCCCAATCTGACCTTGGATGTGGACAGGGATGGGGCTTCCACTACTTATCTAGGCAACCTGTTCCAGTGCCACACACCCTCACTGTAGATGACTTTTTTCTTATATCCAACCTATATCTACTGTCTTAGTTTGAAATCATTTCCCTTTGTCCTGTCACCTCAGACCCTACTAAGGAGTCTGTCCCCTTGGTTTTTTGAACCTCCCCTTTAGATAACGAAAAGCTACTGTGAGGTCTTCCTGGAGCCTTTTCTTCTTCTGGCTGAAAAGACTCAGCTCTTTCAGCCTGCCCTCACATAGGAGGTGTTCCATTCCATGGATCATTTTTGTGGCCCTTCTCTGGACGTCCTCCAGTGGATCTACATCTCTCCTCTACTGAAGTCTCCTCACATCTGGACGCAGTACTCCAGGTGAGGCCTCACCAGCACAGAGTAGAGGGGCAGCATCACCTCCCTTGAACTACTGGTTGCATTGCTTTTGATGCAGTCAAGGATATGGTTGAATTTTTGGACTGTGAAGGCACATTGCTGGCTCATGTCCAGCTTGCCATCCACCAGAACCCTCAATCCCTTTTCAGAAGGGCTATGCTCAATGCTTTCCTGTCCCACGTTGTACTCATAAGGTGGGTTGCCTTGACCTAGATTAAAAATCTTGAACTTGGACTTGTTGAACCTCATGATGTTCTCCCACTCCCACTGCTCATGCCTGTCTAGGTCTCCCTGGCTGGAATCCTGTCCTTTGGGAGTGTCAACCACATTCCACAGATTGGTATTTTAAGACTACAAAAAATAAGCATCAATTTACATTCATGAGACCATCTTCAGTTGATATATATATGTGACCTGAAATATTCAAATGTAACATAATAGAGTTACAATCAGATATTCAACTAAAAAATCTGATCATGTCTCCTTACTGGTCATTATAATCCCTGTACTAGCAGAGAAAAATATCTTTCACTTCTCAATCACAGCTTATTCGTGTCATTGTTTTTTGTCAGTACATACATTTTGAACAATTGTTTTCAAGGATGAAGTATGGGAAGAGTAAAGTTTCATCAAAAATCTCTAATGAACACCTTGCAACATGGTTACATATACATCATTACAACTACTGCCATTGAAGCAGACTGGTGTGTTAGTTTCACAATGTAAGGTCAAATATCCCACCAGTTTTATGTTTTTGTTCCTTTCTCTCTTTCTCTCTCTCTCTCTCTCTCTCTTTTTTTTTTTTTTTTTTTAATGTTCTAATAAAAATATTTAAAATTAAAATGTTTAGTTACTTCTTTATTAACGATACTGTATATTTTACAAGGGCTGCTCTGAATCTAATGCCTCCTGTTTTATTATGTAGGTCTGTCAGAGGTGGGTGATGGTGGTATGGCAGTAGAGATTGAACCTTCTCACCAGTATTCCATTACAATATCTTTCTGTGTGATAGATGGCAGCAGAAGGGCAGTGACAAAATGATGTCTGACATGGAAGCGTGTATGAAAAAAGGGAGTGGCACTGAATTCTTCCATGCTGAAAAAATTGCACCCATTGACATTCACTAAAGTATGCTGAATGTTTATGGAGACTGAACAGTGAATGTGAGCACAGTAAGGCAGTGGGTGGTACGTTTCAGCTATGGTGACAATGGGTCACCTTCACGGGTGCAGATTGTTATGAGCTCATAGAACCATGATCATAGAATCATAGTGTGGCCTGGGTTGAAAAAGGCCATAATAAACACCTAGTTTCAATTCCCCTGCTATTTGCATGGCTGCCAACCACTAGAACAAGCAGCCCACAGCCACATCCAGCCTGGCTTTGAATGCCTTCAGGGATGGAGCAACCACAATCTCCTTGGGAAACCTGTTCCACCGTGTCACCATTCTCTGAGTGAAAAAATTCCTTCTAATATCTAACCTAAACCTCCCATGCAGGCTCTTGTTCATCGCTAGTGAAAATGCATAGCTAATGTAGCAACTATGTTGAAAAAAAGAGTGTTTGGTAGCTGAGAATTCTCTCTATGAAGTAATACTATTGTGCTCTTTGTAACTCTTGTATTTTCCGTGGAATAGGAAGTAATACTGTTGGAGCAAGTTATGTACATGTTGCCCAAGACAATTTCTATTCACTAAATGCAGCCAGACAGCCTAAAAGACTGGATATCCATGGTACAGATTCTTGTCCACTAGAATAGTTATATAATATTTCTTAAAGCACACTGAGGGTTTTTTTCTTTCTTTCTTTTTTTTTTTTTTTCATTTTTTCCTTTTTTAATGACTGTTGACATTTTTCCTCTTGAAGATGATCAGGGGACTGGAGCACCTCCCCTATGAAGACAGGCTGAGGGAGCTGGGCTTGTTCAGCCTGGAGAAAAGAAGACTGTGGGGTGACCTCACTGCAGCATTTCAATACCTAAAGGGAGCCTACAAACAGGAGGGGAATCAACTCTTTGAAAGAGTGGTAACTGCAGGATGAGGGGAAATGGTTTTAAGTTGAGGGAGGGGAGATTTAGGTTGGACATCAGGGGGAAATTCTTTACAGAGAGAGTGGTGAGGTGCTGGAACAGGCTGCCCAGAGAGGCTGTGGATGCCCCATCCCTGGAGGTGTTCAAGACCAGATTGGATGGGGCCCTGGGCAACCTGGTCTAGCATTAGAGGGAAAGTTGGTGGCCCTGCATGTGGCAGCGGGGTTGTAGATTCATGATCCTTGAGGTCCCTTCCAAACCTCGCCATTCTGTGTGTGTGATTCCTTTGAAAGCTTGTGAGATTTCCTAGTGTTAACAGCAAGGAACAAGTCAGGGAGAACTCCACAATAGCAAGCATCAGCAGCGGAGTGAAAGAGGGCCAGAGGACCTGTCTCGAGGTTTGGTCTGTTCAGAGAAGGGACAGCAAACTGCTGTTGCCAATTTACATAACTTTGCTTTGTTGTGAGGCATAGAATGCTGAATTTGTCTTACGAGAATGGTATAATAAGAATATTTATTTCCATGTAATAATCATAGAGACTTAAGCAATACCAAAATAGCCTAGCAACAACATGAAAATCAGAAATATATTTCTGCAGGAAAAAAAAAAAAAAAAAAAAAAAAAAAAAAAAAAAAAAAAAAGTGCTTTGTATAAATAATGATAGAATAAAGACAGGAAACTAGGTGTCAATCATATCAAAGTTCAAGGTTTTCTTATGATTATTTTTAAAATAGATAATAATTGAATAATAAAAAGTTTGTCTGTGGTGAAGAATTCACTAATGTCTATGATGCAATATAGTGCCTTTGTTAAAAGCTTGTTTCAGACTTTTTTTCCTGCAATTCTTCTAGGTATTTTTCCCTTGAAATATGTACTTTGAAAAGAACATAAGCATATTTCAAAAGGTATCCTTATGTCTGACCAGCCAAGGATAGAGTTTTAACACATTTCTAAGGTCTTCTTTATCCACAGTACAAACAGACATCATTCGTTGATAGCAAAAGGTTTGAAGAAAATCAAATAACTTGTTTCTATCTGCTAACTAGTACTGAAGAAATCATACGGATCTGTGGCTTTTTGTTGTTTTCTCTGAAAAATGACAAGTCCATGGTGACTACTGAATGGTATAGCTTTCAAAACTTGTTTTCTGATGTTACTGTCATTCAAAATTCCTGGATTTAGGAAAGAATACTTTTTTCTTTTTTCCTCTTTTTTTTTTTTTTTTTTTTCTTTTTCTTCCCTTTCAGTGCAGTTCACAAGCAGTCCATTTTAGGTTTTAACTCTAGCTACAAAGCTCTTGAGAAATATTTTATGGAATAATAAGAACACATTACAATATATGTCTATTTTATGCCTCTTAATTTAAATCTATCAAGATTAGTGGACATTTCGAGAAGAGTAAAGCATGTGACTTATCATATATTGTGTAATCATGTTAAAGACACAATTATATGCTCACACATTGTAGTTGTTATCTATTACCTTTCAAGAATAATGTCTGAAGCAGATCAAAGATCAGGAATCAAGGCCTGGAGTACACAATAACCTCTGAATAACCTAAAACTCTATGTCTTTGCAGGGTAGGTATTAACTGATCATTAAGAACCTTCCTCTCCATATGAACACCTATACTCCTCAGAGGAGCTGATAGACTGAATCTTGAGTTCAGTCAACAGACATGATGACACCAATCAGGTTACTGAGCTAGCCAAATTAATATAAAGAGCATTAAGAATCCGTTCTTTACTCCTGTACTTTACTCTAAATAAACACTTGGAGATTATTCACTGCAATCAGCACGAGAATCCTGAACAACAACAGAAAAATAATATGAATTTCAAGGAGAAATATTATCAAGTCATAGAAAAGAATATGTAGATCTTTCTTCATGGTACTTCTTATCCAGTGAATCATTGCCTTTTTCATTTTTTTCTATTTTGCCTTATTAGTTTTTATATTCAGCAATTGTTTGGATTATTTTACTATACTGTTTTGTTCTCTCTTCCTATGTAAAATATGCATATTCTGCCAGGAATTCTAGAGAAGCTGTGTTAACTAATGAAGTAAGCAAAAGAGTAGGTTCTGTTGAACCTTGAAAAATTGTCTTTCTGTGTGGAGAAAAGCTAGTCAGAAAAAAATGACACCATTAATTAAATAATAAAAATTGCAGAAAATTATTTCCCTTCCCTTCCCTTCCCTTCCCTTCCCTTCCCTTCCCTTCCCTTCCCTTCCCTTCCCTTCCCTTCCCTTCCCTTCCCTTCCCTTCCCTTCCCTTCCCTTCCCTTCCCTTCCCTTCCCTTCCCTTCCCTTCCCTTCCCTTCCCTTCCCTTCCCTTCCCTTCCCTTCCCTTCCCTTCCCTTCCCTTCCCTTCCCTTCCCTTCCCTTCCCTTCCCTTCCCTTCCCTTCCCTTCCCTTCCCTTCCTTCCTTCCTTCCTTCCTTCCTTCCTTCCTTCCTTCCTTCCTTCCTTCCTTCCTTCCTTCCACACAGTATCAAGTGCTTTTACAGTAATGTTAATTAGTGATAATTTCTCAATTCTTGCAATACATAAAACTCAATAAAAATTTATATAGATGGCAGTCATTCACTTTTTTTCTCTCACATGAGATCTTGAAAATTTTCATTTGCATATTTCTTAAACTGAAATGACAGAAGCCAGTTCTCATGAATTTGACTAGCTAGGAGCAACTCAGTGTGGATCTGATTTTTATGAAGAATTACATGTCAAATATCTAAATCACTTTTAAGTACTTACTGTATAAATATATAAATATACATAAGTGTAGAAAGAAGAGTTATTCTCTATCGTTTTTTAGAACTCATTCCAGCAGCTTGTCTCTGAAGTTAAATAGAGCTGTCTTGATTGTTTTTACGTATAGACTTCCTTGAACATTAAAAAGAATGATAATTACCTGATTATAAATTCACTGTTAATATAGCCTGAGAGCTGAGAACATTTCACTCCAGTAGTTAATTTAGTCTGTGGTAAATTCTCACTGTTATTTAATGTCATTTATCACCTGCTGTTTTGTCTTACTGTGAACATCCTGCCTGCCCTGTACAGTCTACAGTACATGGACCTTCTGTGACTTTAATGTACTCAGAACAAAGGCTCCAAAGTGCTTCTATCGGGAGGATTTGGCAACTTGCCACAGATATATTCAAGCCATTTTGCTGCCTGTCAGTCAGTGCTTTACAAATTGAACTCTGAAGAGAGGTAAAAGGGGTCTATGAGGCATTTTTTTTCTGGGAAGAATATGCTAATAAAGCACCATCAGCAGGAAGCAGGTTGTGTCTGAAAGAGTTTTGTCAACTCTGAATTAATTTTGTGTGTTAAGAAACATGGGGGTGCTTCTAGAGTTGGTCTGTGGTAATTAATCCTTCCTGTTTCTGGAAGAGCAGAACTGTAATAAATGCAGCCCAGATTTAACAGATGCGTGCACACAATGTCTGCTTTATGAGGAGTAAAACAAAATGATGGGTGTAGAACAAAAAATGTTGATTAAAAAAAAAAAACAAAACAGTATGGAAAGTACTGAGATAGGAATTCCCAGTGTATATGCAAATACTGTATTCCTTTAAATGTTAGCAAGACAGTATGGCTTTGGAAACATCTGTCAGTGTGGCTGGATGCTGTGAAGAGATTGAAAAAACAGATGTTACTTGTGCTTTAAAAAAAATAGAGAAGCATGAGATCTGAGATGCAGTTTGCTTTATGTAGGTGGCAATGGAAGCTGTACTAGCAAGATATAGAGTGGGAGAGAGCAATTCTAAGATTCTTTGTAAAGGATTGTAAAATACTTTACAAACATTCAAAATTTCTACTGCAATGAAATAGTATGATTTGAGTACTTTCCCATTTTGTGGGAACAAGATGAGAAAATCAGAGTGGGAAGCATGTTTGATGCTGTGCAAAGAGTTTTACAAAGCATACACAGTATCTTTCTAAAATATCTTAGTCATATTGCCATATATAATGTGAATTCTCTGATGCGTGTGAATATGCAGAAAAAACTTCAGATTTCACTGAAGTCCATTTCATCCTTCTGTCATGGTTTTGGCTGCAATAGTTACTTTTCTTTATAGAGGATTGAATGATGCTGAGTTTTGCATTTTTTGATGGAGGTACTGGTGATATCACACCAGTGTTTTAGTTGTTCTAGAACAGTGCTTACACTGAGCCAAGGAGTTTTCTACCTCTCATGCTGCCCTGGCAGTGAAGAGCTGACGGTGAGCAAGAAACTGAGAGAGGACACAGCCAGGACAGCTGACCCAAACTGGCCAAAAGGATATGCTGTACCATATGGAGTTATATTGAACAATAAAAGCTGGGGGAAAGAAGGGGTGTATGTGTGTGCATGTTCAAAGTGATGGCATTCATATTCACAATAAACTGTTCCACATGTTGAGCCCTGCTTACCTAAAAGTGGCTGCCTTCAAATGGGAAGTAGTGGATAAATTCAATGTCTTTATTTGTTTGCATGCTCAGCTATTAGTCCTTTTAGTAAATTCTTTATTTCTATCTATGAGTTCTGGTTCTTCTACCTTTCCAGTTCTCAACCCAATCCCACTGTACAGAGAGTGATTGAGCAGCTAGTGGTGCTGAGATATCTGTTGGGGTTAAAGCATAACCGATCACACTTCAAGAAAGAAGTCCTTAAAGGCACTATCTCCCTGTGCCACTAGATGAGCTGGTGTGGAAGCAGCTGAGGGGGATGGGATTGTTTAGTCTGGAGAAGATGAGGATCAGGGGAGATAGCTTTCTACAGCTACCTGAAAAGAGGTTGTAGCAAGGTGAATGTTGGCCTTTTCTCCTATGTAATTAGTGATAGGACTAGAGAGAATGGCCTCAAGTTGCACCAGGGAAGATTCAGGTTGGGTGATACAAAAGATTTCACTGAAAGAATGTTTAGGTGCTGGAATAGGCTGCCCAAAGAGGTGGTGAAGTTACTGACCCTGGAGGTGTTCAAGAAATGTTTAGATGTTGTACTGAGGGACAAGATTTAGCTGGAAACATTGGTGGTAGGTGGATGGTTGAACTGGATAATCTTGGAGGTCTTTTCCAACCTTGCTGATTCTATGATTCCATGAAATTTATAGCATATATCAATTGCTGTTAGAAAGGAAAAATGTGAGGGGTTCTTACTCTTAAATAGATGTTCAGGGGAGAGGTGAAATCATGGATTCCTTCCTTTCAACCTTAAAAATTCCTTGTCCAGCATTGTTAGCTTGGACTTCTTTCAGTGTGAACCTGTGAGCACTTGCCAGGATGGTATTCCCTACGTCTCATATCTGGTCATGATCATCTATTAATTAGTTCAAAGAAAGGTTCACTTATTTATTTGTTTGTTTGTTTGTTTAATGTATTTTTTGTTTTTTGGTTGGTTGGTTGGCTGGATGGTCACATCAGGTGACCTTGCCAGGGGTTATATCTCCTCTCTGACCGCAAAGCTCCCTGGGGTATGTAGTTCTTCTTCTCTTCCGGACAGGTGCCCAGAAATGGAGCATTAACAGTTTAACTCCCAGTGCAGTACATGATGTTATGATGTGGAATACCGATAAGCAAAAATCATGGAACCATGACATTCCACCCCTTATTCTGCATCACTACATCATGCTTAATTTGTACAAACAAACCATCATTAACAGGCATTAAACACACACACACACAAACCCAGGTATACACACACATGGAATAACTGACTGCACTCCCCTAACATCAAGTTCCCTTGTGGTACACATTGAACATCCCCATTTTTCTGCATCACCCACCAAGTGGACCCAGGTCCTTGGGCAAAAACAGTTCCACAAAGAGGTTTACCCTTCCCAGTAACTGGAAAGACCCAAACTGCTTTTCCCAACATGTTCTTTACATGTACTGCGGGACCTTATCTCCCTTGACATTTAGAGGGAGCTGGCTGGACCATTGCACCTGATACATCCTTGAGTGTTGACCAACCAGGTGGCTTCTGCCAAATGCTTCTCCCAGTACTTAAATGTTCCACCACCCGTTGTTTTCAATGTGGTTTTTAACAATCCACTGTATCATTCAATCTTACCAGAAGTTGGTGCATGATAGGGGATATGATAAATCCACTCAATGCCATCATCTTTGGCCCAAATATTTACAAGATAATTTTTGAAATGAGTCCCATTATCTGAGTCAATTGTTTCTGGAGAAACAGAACGTGTTTCTCGAGACCTTATATGTTGTTTTGGGCAGTAGCATGGGGTACTGCATATGTTTCAAGCCAGCCAGTGGTTGCTGTCACCATAGTAAGCACATAACGCTTACCATTGCGAGATTGTGGCAAGGTGATATAATCAACCTGCCACGCCCCCCCATATTTATATTTTTGCCATCGCCCTTCCCCCCAGAGAGGTGTCGTCCTCTTGGCTTGTTTAATTGTGGTGCACGTGTTGCAGTCATGAATAACCTGTACAACAGTGTCCATAGATAAGTCCACCCCTCGGACTCTAGCCCATTTCTATGTTGCATCTCTTCCTTAATGGACCGAGGTCTCATGGGCTAGAAATAATTCACCCTTGTATTGCCAGTCCACATCTATTTGAGCCACCTCAATTTTGGCAGCTGGATCTACCTGATGGTTATTTTGTTGTTCTTCAGTAGCCCGACTCTTGGGCACATGAGCATCTACACGGCGCACCTTTACAACCATCTCTTTATTCAGGCAGAAATATCTTTCCACAGTTCAGCAGCCCAAATAGGTTAATAAAATAAAAATACCCTTTTTTTCCAGTTGTTTTTCTCCCACTGCTGTAACCACCTCCATAAGTCATTTGCCACATCCATGAGTCAGTGTAAAGATAAAGCACTGGCCACCTCTCCCGTTCAGCAACACCTAAGGCCAGCTGGACAACCTTTACTTCTGCAAATTGGCTTGATTGTCCTTATCCTTCAGTGGCCTCTGCAACTCATTGTGTGGGGCTCCACACAGCAGCTTTCCATCTGCGATGCTTCCCCACGATACAACATGATCCATCTGTGAACAGGACAAATTTCTTCTCGTTTACTGGTAGTTCATTGTATGGTGGAGCCTCTTTAGCACGCGATACCTCTTCTGCTGGTGATGTTCCACCCTTTTTGCCTTCAGGCCAGTCCATGATCACCGCCAGGATTCCTGGACAACTGAGGGTCCCCATCCGAGCTCGATGCATAATCAATGCAATCCACTTACTCCAAGTGGCATCAGTAGCATGATCGGTAGAGGGAACCTTTCCCTTGAACATCCAGTTCAAAACTGGCAGTTGAGGTGCCAGAAGGAGCTGCGTTTCAGTACCAATTACTTTGGAAGCAGCCCCAAACCCTCATACGCAGCTAGGATCTCCTTTTCAGTTGGTGTGTAGCACTCCTCAGGCCCCCTGTATGCTCAACTCCAGAATCCCAGGGGTCAGCCTCAGGTCTCTCCTGAGGCTCTTTGCCACAGATTCCAAGTGGGACTTTTTCTCCAGCAGCAGGGTAGACACTGTTCTTTACATCCTGTCCCATCTGTACTGAGCCCAGGGCCACGGCTTGAACCAACTCCTGCTTAATCTGCTCAAAAGCCTGCTGCTGCTCAGGACCCCACACAAAATTATACTTCTTCTGGGTCACCTGATAAAGGGGGCTTACAATGAGGCTATCATTTGGAACATGCATTCTCCAAAATCCCACTATGCTCAGAAAAGACTGTATCTCTTTCTTATTAGGGGGCGAAGACATGGCAGTGATTTTGTCAATCACATCTGTCAGGATGTGATGACGTCCATCTTGCCACTTTATACCAGTCACAACAGGGTGCTTTTGCCACTCTTTACCAGAGAGGCTGATTTCAGCCTCCAACACAGTCAGCTCTTGGGAACCCCAGTCACCCCATGAATAAAAATTGATATTATCCCTTGGTGAAGGGGCATCAGAGTGCACTATGCACCAGTGTCCACCAGGGCCTTATATTTATGTGGTTCTGATGTGCCAGGCCATCTAATCCACACAGTCCAATACACTCTATTATCCCTTTCCCTCCCCGACTGGGTGCAGGGCCCCCTATTTGTTACCTCTGTCGATCTTACAGTTATTGCTGTGTCCTGAAACAACTGGAGCAATCACCTTTTTGGAGAAGTTCACCGTGGTGGTTGATTTGTCTTGTAATTCTTTTACCTGGGCTTGAAGCATGGGAATGGGTTTTTTATGCCGCTTCTTCATATCTTCTCCATGGTCACGTAGGTCACGCAGGCCACAAGGCCATACGCGGCATAGTCTTACTGTTGTCACTTGCTCGAGCAGGAGGATGTCTTTTGATAGCTGAGACATTGAGTGATGCCGGCTGGGAGGAAACCAAGTTGATCATCCCCCCCAGTAGGCTGTATTGGGAATTCTGGTCCCCATTGGATGTATCTGATACCACCACGGATCCATCAGCATTATGCACGGTAGACAGTTTGTCTGTTATATCTTCTTGTTTGCTCTCCATTCTGTCCAGCTTTTCAGCTACTTCTGCAGTGGCTGAAACACAAGCTTGTAGAGAGCTTAAATGTAACTCAAAGTCTTGAAGTTTATTAATCAGTTCATTTATAAGGGGTCTTCTTTCCCCTCTGCCATACAATGCTGCAAATGTACTGGCATACCTTTCTGGTGCAGTCTTTGTGAATAGATTTGATGTACACCTGACTCTCTCAGGATCAGGCCCTTGATCTGGCTTGCCAGGAATGACAGTGGGGCTATGTAACATTTCCACCACAGTGTATTCTCTCAAACAATGGATGCCTTTCTCCATATCAGTCCATCTCTTTTTCTGACGCATCAGATCGTCTTTGAAGGGTATCTTTCTTTTACGTCTAACAGCATCCACTTCTAGAGGGTGAAAGACCCATTCTGGCATGTACTAATACCTCTGTCAATGGCAGAGTCCCTAGCAATGCCACCCAGTTGGCAAGCTTCTCTACTATGTAGCCACACACTATTGACCTCATTGTCCCATCATGTCCCATCGATTTAACCAGGTGACAATAGTTTCATTTGGGTGGCATGAAAAGTCTTTTCTCAGACTTCGAATTTCATTCATTTTCAGAGATTGATCAGTTATTATAACGATATCTTGCTCATGTCTTACTTTTTCAGGACTTCTTGTTGCCCTTCTGGGCTTTGGTGACTGCAATCTCATTGAGAGCCCCTTCCCTGGCCTCAGGGGCACTTCGCCAGCATCATGGAGCCACTCCTCTGGACTTCTTTCCTCCTCTTCTCGTACAGGGACTGTTTCCTCTACTTTCCCCTCCTCCTCTTTCTTCTGTTCTAAGTGAGTTGAGATTCGTTTCATTTTCCATCCTCTCACAGGGGCAACTGACATCGATTCTGGTGCCTCCTGTGGTTGATCACGTTTATCAGTTTCGATGTTCTCACTCTCCAGCTAGGATTGAAGTCTGTCTCTTTTGATCTTGAGAGTATTTACTTCAGATTGGAGGGTGTCTCGTACTGTTTGGAGGGTGTTGAATTTGGATTAAAGGAAATCTTGCTTGGATTAGAAGGTGTCTCATCAAGATTGGAGATTCCTTCTCTCAGCTCAGAGAGCTCTTATGGACAGGTGCCCACAACTGGAGCATTAACAGTTTAACTCCCAGTGCACTACATGATGCTATGATGTGGGATACCGGTAACCAAAAATCATAAAACCATGACAATGACTAGTGATCCAGACTGCTATGGAACAGGGGGAAGCTCTTGAACACTTCAAACACATTGATTTCATCATCATATGGGACAACAGAGAGATGAAGTTTGTGAGAAAGGAAAAAAAAATAACCCCAATCATTCTGGGACCTGAACAGGTGATCCAGTTCTTAAGAGTAAATGGCAAGATGAATGTTGTCAGATCCCTATGGATGTGACCATCAAAACAACTGCTCTGTCCTCACCAACAAGGAAACACAAGCTTTGTTAGGTTGATACTCTGCACTGATGAGGCCTCATCGGGAGTACTGTGTCCAGACATGTGGAGTCCTCAGTACAGGAGAGACACGGACCTGTTGGAGTGTGACCAGAGGAGAGACACAAAAATGATCCAAGGGATGAAACACGTCGTCTACAAGGAACAGCTAAGAAAGCTGGGGATGTTCAGCCTGGAGAAGAGAAGGCTCCAAGGTGACTTGACAGTGGATTTCATTATCTAAAGGGGAGCTACAGAATCATAAAATCACAGAACTGTAGAATCATAGAATCCTTAGATTTGGAAGGGATCCCTGAAGGCTGTCTAGTCCAACTCCCCTGAAATGAACAGGAACATCACAGTGAGATCACGGCTTGATCCAGCCTCACCTTGAAAGTTTTCAGGCATGCAGCACCAACAACATCACTGAGGAATAGGTTCCAGTGCCTCACCACCCCCACTGCAGAAGCCTTTTCCTTATATCTAAGCTAAATCTACTCTCTTTGAACTTGAAACCATTTCTCCTTGCTCTATCAGCACCTTGCAGCCTTCTTTTCTCCAGGCGAACAGCACCAATTCTCTCAGCCTATCCTCATAGAAGGGGAGTTTCATTCCATGGATCTGTTCTTTTTTTGCCCTTCTCAGGACACCCTTCAGCAGATCTATGTCTTTCCTGTACTGAAGACGCTACATCTGGATGCAATACTCCAGGTGAGGCCTCACCAGTGCAGAGCTGAGGGAAGGATCACCTCTCTTGACCTACTGGCCATGCTGCTTTTGATGCAGCCCAGGATACACTTGGCTCTCTGGGCTGCAAGGGCACATTTCTGGCCTTGTCCAGCTAGCCATCCATGTCCAGCTTGCCATCCATCAGTACCCTCAAGCCCTTTTAAGAAGGGCTGTGCTCAATGCTTTCCTGTCCCAGCTTGTTGTGGCAGTGGGAGTTGCCTTGACCCAGGTTAAAGATCATGGAATCATATAAAATCATAGAACGGTCTGGGTTAAAAAGGTCCACAATGATCATCATAGTTTCAACCCCCCTGCTATGTGCAGGGTTGCTAACCACTGAATGCCCAGAGCTGCATCCAGTCTGGCCTTGAATGCTTCCAGGAATGGGACTTCCACAACCTCCTTGGGCATCCTGTTCCAGTGCATTACCACCCTCTAAGTGAAAAACTTCCCCCTAATATCTAACCTAAACCTCCCCTGTCTCAGTTTAAGGACATTACCCCTTGTCCTATCACTATCCATCCTTGTAAACAGCCATTCCCCTTCTTATTTATATGCTCCCTTCAAGTACTGGAAGGCCACAATGAGGTCTCCACAGAGACCTCCTTCTCCAAGTTAAACAAGCCCAGTTACCTCAACCTTTCCTCATAGGAGAGGTGCTCCAGCCCTCTGATCATCTTAGTGGTCCTTCTCTGGACCTGTTCCAAGAGCTCCATGTCTTTTTTGAGCTGGGAGCTCCAGGCCTGGAGGCAGTACTCCAGATGGGGCCTCACAAGAGCTGAATAGAGGGGGACAATCATCTCCATTTCTCTGCTGGCCACACCTTTTTTAATGTAGCCCAGAACACAGTTGGCCTTCTGGGTTGCAAGCGCACACGTCATGGTTGGACTTGATAATCTTTAAGGTCTTTTCCAACCTGAGTGATTCTATGAGTGATTCTATGATTCTCATCTATCAGGATCCCCAAGTCCTTCTCCACAGGGCTGCTCTCAAGATGTTACCCCAGTATATGTAAATACCTGGGATTGCCCTGACCCAAGTGCAGCATCCTGCACTCAACCTTATTGAATGTCATTAGGATCTTGCACTTGGATCTGTTGAATATCATGAAGTTCACCTGGGCCGCTCTGCTCATGTCTGTCTAGGTGCCTCTGTATGGCATCCCATCCCTCTGGTGTGTCAACTGCACCCCACAGCTTGGTGTCATCAGCAAACTTGCTGTGGGTGCACTCAACCCCACCGTCACTGATGAAGATACTGAAGAGAATCTGCCTCAGAAACTGACCGCTGGAGGACATCATTTGTCACCAATCTCCATCCAGACATTGAGCCACTGACTGCCACTCTCCAGACTTGATCCTACATCCAGTTCTTCATCCATCAAACAGTCCACCCATCAAATCCATATCTCTCCAAATTGGAGAGAAAGATATTGTATCATGTCAAAGGCCTTAATGAAGTCAAGGTAGATAATATCAGTAGCTCTTCCCTTGTACATTGATGCAGTGACACCATCATAAAAGGCCACTGGGTTGGTCAAGCAGGATTTGCCTTTGCTGAAGCCATACTGGTTCTGCCGTATTACCTCCTTGCCTTCCACATGCCTTAGCCTAGCTAAGACTCCATGATGTTCCCTAGGTCAAGGTGAGGCTGACAGGTCAGTAGTTTCAGTAGTTCCTAGAGTCATCCTTTTTACCTTTTTTAAAAATGGGTGTGATGTTACTTTTTTTCTAGTCAATAGGGACTTCACCTGATTGCCATGATTTTTCAAATACCGTAGAAGTCTCTTGCTGACTACATCAGCTAATTCCCTCAGGATTCTGGGATGCATCTCAGTGTGACTCATAGACTTGTGGATATTCAGATTCCTCAGGTTGTCACAAACCTGATCTTCACTTACAGTGGGAGGGATGTTGCTTCCCCAGTCCCCTGCTACTAAACCAAATGTTTGAAGGCTGTGTGACAAGCAAGAAGACAGAGCAAAAAATTGTTAAGTACTTCAGCATTCTCCTTGTCTGTTGTTATCTGCTTGCAAGAAAGAAGGTGACAGACTCTTTAGCAGGGTCTGCTGTGAGAGGACAAGCGGAAATGCTTTCAAACTAAAAGAGTGTAGATTTAGCTTGGATATAAAGAAAAAGTTTTTTAAAGTTAGAGAGGTGAGGCACAGGAACAGGTTGCCTAGCAATGCAGTGAAGCCCTGTCCCTAGAGACATTCAAGACCAGGATGGACGAGCTTTTGGTAACCTGATCTCACTGTAGATGTCCCTGTTCATTGAAGGAGAGTTGGACTAGATCACCTTTAAGGTCCCTTCCAACTCAGATGTTTCTATGATTCTGTGATAAATGATATAGAATAAGGGATGGATATCGTCCCAGTTTCAGCTGGGAGAGATTTGATTATATATTTTTTTTCTTCATAGTGTCTGATATGGTGCTATGTTCTGACTCTGGGAGAAAAACAATGCTGAGAGTGAGTTGGGAGGGGACAGACCCAGGACAGATAACAGATTTTCCATATAAAATGTCATCATATGAAAAAAAATTAAAAACTGTTGGGAGTTGGCTGAGGGACCAGTCACTGCTCAGAGACTGTCTGGGCACTAGATGTGTGGCAAGCAATTTTACTGAGCATCATTTGTTTTGTAAATATTACAATATTACCACATCTATTATTATTTTCCTTTTCTCTTCCTTTTTTTTTTTTTTCTCTCCCTGCCTTAGTAAATCATGTTTTATCTCAGTCCACAAATCCTACTTCGTTTTTATTTTCCTGATTGTCTCCCCCATCCTAATGGAAGGGCGGAATGAGAAAACAACTGTGTGGTTCTGAATTGCCTACTGGGTTAAACTGCAACAAATGGTATCAGGGAAAGAACTGAAAAGAACAGTAACTTGAGGGTTTAGGTAAGGACAATTTAATAAGGAAGAAAGAAAAAGGGGAAGGAGAGAGAAAGAAAAAAAAATATAGGAAAAGGAATAAACAAAGCAAATTATGCATCACCATCCATCCTATACTCAGCAAATCCTTGACCAATGGCAGCTAATACCTCCTCCCAGCCAACTCCTATCAGTTTTTATTATTAAAAATTTATTATTAAAAATGTTGTCATAAGGTACAGAATATTCCTTTGACCAGTCTGTGTCAAAGAGATTCTGTCCTCTGAGTTTCTTGTGCATCCCCAGACTTGTTGGTACAGCAATGTCAGAAACTGAAATGTCCTTAACTTAGTGCAAGAACTGCTCAGCAGCAGTTAAAACATCAGTGTGTTATTAAAATTATTATCATCCCAAATCTGAAACACAGGACTATATAATCTACTAGGAAGAAACATAAGAAAACTAAGTCACCCCAGAAAATCATGATATAGCATCACAATAAAAAGATGAATATCATGGATGGGTAAGAGGGAGTGAAATGATAAATGTTTGAGTGTTACAAATAGCTGGGGAGGGTGAAGAAAAAATGATAATAACTGTCAGTAGCTAGTTATTATCAGTAATAACATACAAGATCAAAATTACGTAGATAACCAATTTTGGTATGGATATAAGAAAACTGGCACCAATGTTGAACATAATTGCGGGCAGGTTGTTTATGTGAGTGATAATTTGAAGGAAGAGGAGGATGAGGGCAATGGAAATGAGCATGAGGAATTAGGACAAGGGATAACAAAGTGTGCAGATAATATAACTGCGGCTATCAGGGGATACCTTCTGCAAAGCCTTGGACTGGATTACTAGTAGCAGAAATAGGAGAGTAAATCAAATTAACTACTCTAACCATGCCACATGTTGAATCTGTGTCAACATCCAGGAGGAGGGATAAGTGGAAGTGGAGTGCTTGACTGGATAGCAGGATTCTGGGGACATCCTCGTATCATTGTCACAGTGCTCATTCTGGCTTCACGTTATCAGCTTAATGTTAGCAGACTTCAAGATGCACTGTTTCAAGAGCAGAGTAAATTAATCCTCATGCTCCATTTACACCCTCTCCTCTATCTTCACTATGTGAGACAAAGGAAAATGCACATTTTTCTTTTCAGTGACCCATTATCAAATAAAGCCAGTGGGTGGTTTATTATTTATACTAGTGTTCTCAACCAGGATCATTGTTCACACAGTTTTGAAGAGTACATTTTATGTAGCAGCAAGGTATCTTTGCTTTCAGTGTAAGACTAATTTTATCTATTTCCTATCAAAAGCATTTTAAACAGGCAGTTTCCTTTTACTGGTGCATAGAATCATAAAATCATAGGGTGGTTAAGGTTAGAAGGAATCTTTAAATTTCATCTAGTTCTAACCATGCAATGGGCAGGGACAATTTTCATTAGATCAAGCTGCTCAAAGCCCCATCCAGTCTGCTCTCGAACAATTCCACAGAGAGGACATCCACAACTTCTGTGGACAATCACTGTCATAATTAAGAATTTCTTCTTAATATCTGATCTAAACCTACACTTTTTAGTGTAAAACCATTATCCCTTGTTCTATCTATACAATCCACAATAAAGACTCTCCCTCTTCTTTAAATACTGGAAGGCTACTACAATATCTATCACAAGCCTTCTCTTCTCTAGGCTGAACAAAGCCAGCTCCATTAGCCTGTCCTCATAAGAGAGATGTACCAACTCTGATAATCTTCTTGGCCCTCCTCTGCACTTCCTCTAACAGGTTCATGATTTTTCTCATAGGCCTTTCTTATCGTTCAGGCCCAATATCTGAATGCAGTTTTCCAGGTGGCATCTCACAAGAGTGAAGTAGTATTACTTCCTTTGACCTACTAGCCATACTTCTTTTGATTCAGCACAGAATACAGTTGGTTTTCTGGGTTGCAGGACCGTATTTCCAACTCATATTCAGTTTTTTATCCACTATTAGGTCTAAGTATTTCTCTGCAGCGCTGCTCTCTATTCATCTGCCACCCAACCTGTATTTATGTTTGGGATTGCCCTGACTCAGGTTCAGAATGTTGCACTTGGACCTGTTCGACACTATGAGGTATCCATAGCCCTACTTTTCAAGTCTGTCAAGGTCCCTCTAGATGGTTTCCTTTCCCTCCAGCACAAACTTGCTGAGGACATATTCAATCTCACTTTTTATGTCATTAACAGTGTTGTTTAATAACACCAGTCCTCTGAGGGACACCACTCATGCCATCATTATCAAACCATTAATCAGAAGTCTTTGAACATGGTCATCCAGCCAGTTCCTTATCCATCACCTACCAAATCCACACCTCTCCATTTTAGAATCAAGAATGTTGTTTAGAACAGTATCAGATTTTTTGCGCAAGTCCATGTAGATGATGTCAATCACTAAGATACATTCATGTACCTGACTGTATTTCCAAAGAAACCTTTCTCCCATTTAGGTACTCTCTTTATATAGCCACCACTACTTAGACATCTAGTGAATCATTACCATACAATTACCATTCATCCAGCATCTCTGAATTAAAATACTAACAATATAATATAGTTGCACAAATGGATTAATTAACATTAAAATATATATGCTAGATATGAAAAAGTAAAATATGGTATTTTGCTATGTAATTTTATTATCTTGTTCCCTCTTATTCCTCAGTTGCTTTACCGCAAAACATGCAATTTCCTAATCTTTCTAGTTTCCATTGGATTATTTGAGTTTCAACAGATAAAATTTATGTTCTCCATCCTTCCCTTCATAACCTAGCCTTGTAATTCACATGACAGTTCTGAGTAATCTACTGTTAAGTACATGCCAAATTTTATCTGGACAAAGCCAAGCAAGATGAGCTGTTACAACAGCCTCATTTTCTTTGCTTATCAAGACTTAATAGAGTTTATTTTCATTTAATTAGCAATTGTTTTTCACAATGTAAAAACATAGTGTTTTCAGACTCCAGCCCCCCTGCCAAATATGGCAGAAACCAGACAGAATCCACGTATCAAAATGAATAGATTAAAAATAAAAATTAAAATAAAAAATTGCCAAATGCTTTTTTTTTTTTCTTCTTCTTCTTTTTTCCTCATGATATTCAGCTAATTTTTCATACACTGACCTGCACTGACCTGCACTGACCTGCACTGATTGCACTTAAGGAGCTCTCAGTTTGAAAAGCACAGTAAAAAACTGCATAAGGTGATCCATATCGCTGACAGTATAAAGAAGCTTCTAAGAAAATTATAATAATTTCTTTAACAAATTAAAGTACTGCCAGTGACTTAATTTCACATTAAGAGTAGATAAAATGGTTCTAAGTGCAGGAAATTTAGTCCTGAAAAGATGCATCTTCAAAAATAGAGCATCAGAAGAACACGTTTTCTCATAATGTTACTGGTTTTGTGTTTTGAGCTGTGGTCCAACAGTCATGTGAAAAGATTTCTACACTGCTTAACAAGGCATGCGTTATGGTGGATTAGGGAAACTTGAATGCTGTTGCATCTGCCCATTTGGTGTACTCGAGGTTGGTATTACTGTTTTTTCAAACTTGATCACATTCTGACTCCTTATTTCCCAAAGATTAGATCTCCTTTGCCACTACTGAATAAAAGAAAAGATTAGTGTTACTTCCAACATACTTCTTAGTCAAGACAAGATTTCTATGGTATGGAAAGCTCCTGTGGTAACAGCCATGATCATCTTTGTTTTTGAGTAGTCCTCCCTATGAAGTTTACTTTTCTGTGCTAGCGTCCACAGATTTATAGTGATATATTTTTCCTAAATGAGTTTTCTGTATTAGCTGCTTTATTTAATCTTTTCCATGTACAGTGTTACAAGCATTGCAAGAGGGTGTGGCTGGAGCAACATTTTCTGAAGTATGTAGGTTGCTCTGAAAGTAATGTCTTCTACTTATTTCCATGGAAACTACGACAGATAAAAGAACACAATAATACTGTTTGATAGAGCAAATTCTCAGCTACAAGATACTCTTTTTAAACATAGTCACCACTGTTAGCTATATATTTTCAATAATGATGAATAAGAGCCTACATGCCATGCTTTTAAAATTGGTACCAAACGAGGTAAACTACTGTCACTGTCACCACTGCTGAAAGACACCATCCAACACCTCACTGTGCTCACATCCACTGTTTGGTCTCCCTAAATGTTCAGCAAGTGACATTTAATGACAACAAGGTAGTTCAATAACACATATTTGCTTCATACTCACTTCCATGTCAGATGTGATTTTGTCAGACTGCCCCTCTGCTGCCATCTGTCTTGCAGCAACAAAATGCAATGATATACTGGTGGAAAGGTTCAGCTTTTACTGCCTTACCACCAGCATCCACCTTTACTATCATGGGACGACATAATAAAATAGGAAGCATTACTTTCAGACTAGATCCTGTTGCATGTTGAATTGCATTCAGTAAAATATAAAAGTAATAGCCTGGACTTTAAGAATCATGCAGTGCAGATTCAAATATAAAACAAACAAACAAAACAAAAAAAAAAAAGCAAAAAAAAAAAAAAATTCCTCCCCCCACACAACTTCATTAGATGTGTTGATATTCATAGTCCTAATATGAATTTTGTATCAATCTACTTATTTATGGAACATACGTTCATATTCACTCAAAATATAGATACAAAATCCTGGCTTTAAATAACATAAACCACTTTTATTAAAGTAGAAAGCTTCATATTTACACTGTGTGTTTGGTGGGTTTTTTTTATGTGTTTGTTTTTATTTTGCTTTCACATCTGGTTAGGAATTCCTACCCACTGTCCATCATTTCTTTACATTTTCTGTGGTGTGTCATGCTGCAAAGTTCATCTGAAAGGGATAAAAAGTACCACTGTAGTTTGCTGAATTGAAAGTGTGGTTTGAAAATAACAGAAGATATATCTACACAGCAGTGTAGAGGCAGATTCAGGAAAACTGTGTTCCAACACAGCAGGTTCAAGCAAATACCAATTGAAAACCACTTCAGTCTCTCAGAGGTAAGCCTTAATAATTCCCATAAAAACAGGGACTAAACTGGGTAAATACCTTGTCCTATTATAGTGGAACACAAGAAAGAGTAACTTGTCTGTCTAGAAATATCCTTAGTAAACTGAAGTTGTATTCACTTATAGTGTTAATTGATTTTTGACTTCTGAAATTATGTTTTTTGTGTGTTTGTTGTTGTTGTTGTTGTTTTGTCTTAATTTATTTGTTTGTTTTTATTATAGTTTTGTTGTTCTTTTTTATCAAACCAATGATTCAGAAAACAGAGAGTGACCACATCCTTGTTGCACATAGTTCCTTACTTTTTATTTAGTCAGACTTTGGCTTAATTTACTTGAAGTTGTAGTACATACTTTGTATTTTTAATTCATTATGCCCTTAGTACTGCTCTTCCTATATAAGAGGCAAACTACAGAACTGTGATGGTGTGCTCCTCCGTGCCCCCAGCCTCCTCTTTTGGCTTGGCTATTTCTCTCAAAGTCTAGTAACACTCTCCTGCTACATACTATGACTATGAGTCAATCATTCTACCCCATAAGTAACGAGTAGCCCAAGGATCCCTTGAGCTTTAATCCTCCTAGTGAGACTGTATGTGATCTCCCCAGCTCCTAAATATTTTGAAACTTGATTGACTATAATCTCTGGATAGAATATGTAGAATAATTCTTGGAGGTTACTTACTGGGATGTCTCCATCTTAAGGTGCAACATTAAAGAAAGATCCAGGTGGAATGAGGTGAATATCAAGGAGCCTGTTCCATGATAATTCTATAAGTAACACAAGCTGCCATGTTAGATGTTATTAACGCTAGGGCAATTTGGAATGCTGACTCTAAGGGCTACAGTGCAGAAGATGGAGTGGAAGGAAAATCTCCTGGCCAGACTGTGATGACAACACAGGGATGAGAAAATGATGATACTATGGAAGTGATAAACTGCACAGTTATCACCCTGAATAAGAAGCTTTTTGTTTCTCTGTTGCACCAATCACAACAAAGATTAGAGCCATTAAAGCTTCACCTGAAAGGGTAAGAAAATAGCATAAAAATACAGGAGAGAATGAATTCTGGGGAAGATATAATTGCAGACAAGATGAGAAGACACCACTGACTTCTGGGATGGGTCAGTGGGTTGAGCCTCTCTTCCTCACTGCCAAAGGAATGCCAGTTGGGTATGATTCATATACTTGCCTATAGCCAGTGCTTCCCTGGGAAACTTAAAAAATCTCTAGTGAGTTATTCTGTAATTTAGCATGTTTACAGTCAGCTCTATTATTCACATTCTTAATATTTGCACATTCGCTGAAGACAGTTTGTTTGTCACTGGCAATCCAAAAGAAATTGTAATCTGTTGCTTCAGTAAACAACACTATTAATTAATCTAGCCATGTGAGTTCTCAATGAATGTGACTATATTCCTTGAGGGTGGCCATGTTAGCTCATTTGAATGTGATTAGAATTATAGCACTAAACTAGGTAATCACTCAGAATCTAAGCACAGAGCCCCTGGTCCCTCTGAAATCTGAAGACAAGCTGGAATACAAGCGATTTATTTGCTGCCTAACTACTTTTAGCTTTTCCAGTATTATTGCTGTAAAATGTGTGATGTGATCTAAGCAGTGTAGAATGAGAGAGCAGAAGCATCCAGAACATTGATTCCATTGTAAAACAACTGTCTATAATTTTAACACAAACAGCTAAATGTCCATGGACCAATACACATGATGAGATGACAAAGAATCAGAAGTCGCTGCATCCATCCCTCTTCTGACTTTTGGATACATGGCAAACTGTGGTAGAAAGGGTTAGTGAAAAAGAAAAGAACAGCTAGTTTATAGAGGTGATGATAGATTTTATTTTTATTTATTTATTTTTTTTTTTTACCGTATCTTCTAGGAATAAAGCAGCAGACATTTCTAAGTATGTACGTAGAGTTAGAGAAATGACAGATTGAGCTTCAGAGGGAGTAACAAAACCTTAGCTTTCCATGTTTCAAGCAAAGTGTTTGCTATTAAAGATCTCTGTTGGAAAAGTGATTTCTTCATTCCTGTATATTAATTAACCTTCCACATAATAGCAAATAAGATTAATAGGTACCAAAACGTTATTATTTAATATCTAACACATTTGCTTTCTTAATTCACAGACATATCAGCAATTAAATCTCATTTATCTAAAGCAGCAAGGATATTTAACAGTATGTAAAAGGAATTTTTGTAGTATTTGCAAATGTATAAGAATCAAATTATGAATTTACTAGTTTTCAAATGTCTTTTTATTTTTAAGAAGATGTCAATATACATATATAATTTTTATCCGTATCTCCCCAGGTATTTAAGGCAAGAACTGACAATTTTCCTTAGAAGATAGGCTGGGGGAAAGAAAATAAGCTTCTTTAATGTGAAATGTCTTTTCCAAATCCTGGACACCACAGTTTTTCTTAAATTGAATGATAGAAGCAGAAAATATTTAATTGACAATATCAGGGCTCCTTTAGTGCTATACTGGATCTGACTAACGTGCATAGAATATCTCTTAAATTGAACTTATGTAGGTGAATCTGAAAGTAATACCTCCTATGTATTTCCATGGAAATTACAACAAATACTAAGAGCAGAATATCACTATTTGATAGACTTCATAGTAATTCTCAGCTACAAAACACTTTTCCAGCAGATGCATTACTTTCAGAGCAATGCATCATATATGTAATCTCATTATGAGCAAAAATTTGTTTGCAGGAGGATGACCTAGACAACATTTATTGCAGGAAAAAATATTAAAATTCTTGTTAATTTGGAACACAATATTGCTGGCATTATATTCAAGGAGAAGAATATTCAATATTCAGGAATGTATGGGAACTGCTGAGTCACGGCCTGAACCTCTGATTAGTCACCTGAGGCGAGCAATGAATCAGCCCTGGGAGCACAGGTGAAAGCAATTCACCTGTGCTGCAGGAAGCGGTGGAGCCTGGCTCCACCTCTCCTAGACCCATTTAAGAGCTGACTACCAGTAGGGAAGGATCTCTCTCTCTTTTTGGAAGGTCCACTCCACTGGAGTTTCCTGAGCAAGCCCACAACATGGGTAAGTGTCCTATATATTCTCTTTGTCTTGTTGTGCCTAACTCTCTTGCTTATTTCATTATTATAACGTCTTAATATTATTAATTATATAATATTCCTTTATTTAATTTTCATTGTTTATACAAGGAAGCAGAAAACATTTTTAAAAATTCACTGTGGTAAATCACTGTATGCATGTGGTGATAGAGAATGTAAAAGTAAGATTTGAGCACTAGGCTAAAAGTACAGGACAATGCAAAGAAAATAGCAAAATTCAATAGAGGTTCTCATTCCTTTATTATTACTGTATTGGCACTTATGTTTTACTGCCCTGGGCAAAGGAGAATATAAAGAATTGTAAGTATTAGGCAAAATCAAATACATTAAAACATGACTACATTCTCATGTCTTCTACCTCCCTTTTTTTCCACAGCACATGAAATAAAGGTTTCCTAGGCTTGGTGAACTTAATGTAGTTCAGTCAACAGTTTCAACACCGTAAGTAGAATACTGGATCTGTGCTAGTCTGTTAATGTCTTAGTTAACATCTTAGACAAGTAAAATAAGGTTAAAGCCAAGATGCCTAAAGTATAATAATTGTCTTTGAGCTATTTCAGATTTAAAAAAAAAAAAGAAAGAAAAACTATAATAATATAGGTATACAAAATAATACGTAAGCATAATGATATAAACATTGTATTTTAAAACTTATCCAGATTTTCCAAAGAATTCATAACCCTTCCTTGCAATATGAGGTATAGCTCTTACTAGCTTTGCTTATGAATCTGATGAAGAAACGACTTGTGTTCCATCTATTTCTTTACACAGAGAGAAGTGGGATGTCCAACTTTATGTGAACTATGTTTTTTCTCCATACATGAGCAAAGATTAGAAAATAAATATTTATAATAATAAAACAGATTTTTAATAATTATATTATAAATTATAATTCATAATAACAGATATTTTATTATATTTTTTAAATAAAACAGGTATCTGTTTTATTTAAAACAGATTTATAATAATAAAACATCTTTGTTCTAAGATTGGTTGATTAGTTAATATATTTTTTGTAGTAAAAAAAAAAAAATCAAATTCAAATCAAATTTGTCAGTTTTTCTTCCTTTTTCCTTCACAACAGTTATTAAAAAAAAAAAAAAGAAATTCCAGCCAAACTGAACATAAATGTTGATAGGCCTCCAAAATTGACCTGAATAATCAATAAACATACTGAAATATATCATGTAATTGATTTTTCCTTGCTTTTTTTAATTGAGAGTATCTAGAGGAAAAAAAGTGATGCTTTAAGTTGCAAAGAGTGTACTACAAATGGAACTAAATGAACTCTTTTATACTGGAAAATGTAATCACATGTGTATGTGAACTGGTGAGTCATGGCCTGAACCACTGAAGCAAGCAGTGAGTCAGCCACAGGAGCACAGGTGAAGGAAGTTCACCTGTGTAACCAGAATGGGTGGAGTCTGGCTCCACCTCTCCTAGACCCCATTTAAGGGCTGACTGCCATTGGGAAAGGATCTCTTCCTGGAGGTTGCTCTCTTTGCAGTTTTTTTTCTGCAGTTTTTTTAAAATTATTTCTTTCTATGGTGATAATCCTTCTAGTTATACAACCTGTAAAGTACCAGCCCAACCACGCCTCTCTGCTAATTGTATATTTGTTAATTGTATAGCATGACAAGTGTCTATTGTTGAATCAAATAGTCAACAGATAGCATAGCTATAAAAAAAAAGTGTATGTTGCGTAGTTTACTTCTAATCAAAATTAATGAGTTTTACTTTTTAATTATAACTTAGTATGTATAACATTAGATATCTACTAATAAACTGAGAAGGATTTTTTTTTCAATTGAACTTTAAAAAGAACCTCAGTTATGCATTCATACAATATCATGAAATATGAGTTACTGCAAAAGCAATCAGCTTAGACAGCTCATTAATCTTTCTCATACAAATATTGTGATCACTCTCTTTCCTCAATTTTTATGCGTATGATTTAAAGATCAAAGGCAGGATAACTAGTTTCCATGACAGCTTGAGATACAATGTGTTCTGCAACATGATGAACAATTAAATTGTGATTTAATTTCCCTTATTATCTTATGGTAACATAACATTAACAAAATAAATATGTTATGATTGTGCTATGTAGGCGAAGCTGTTTCCTTCCTTAACACTACACTGATGCATTTGCTGAAATTAAGCAGATTTCCACTAGTCTAAATAATCTGTATTGACATGGTATTCTTTCATGGAGTCTAGAATTATGTCTCCATAGCTTTCATTTTCTAATGATACCTAGACTGGCTCCCATGGAGCTATCGTGTATACTAGAAACAATGCAGCTGCAGTGCTCCTCCTACATTATATTAAGAGATTGTTAAATTGGCTCCAGTATTTGAGCCAGCTCGTCCAGTTTTTGCGACTTAGATATTTCTAACTGAAACTACTTTGCTAAATATTCTCAAGAAAATCTTTCCATTAGTTTCTGTAAACTTTTGGGCACAGTCTGACACCCTATAGCAATAAACTGCATACATGTGATATAAATAATGTAACTTTAGAAAAAAATGTTATTCTTAAAATATAAAAACAGAATCTTAAATAGCGTTGACAGTTTATGCATTGTGTGTATCATACATTGTTATGTATTATGTGTATTATACTCATAGTAAAGATCAAATACCTTACTCAGTTTGGAGGGCAGGAATAGAATCTACCAGCACTGATTATTGAAATGGTTCAGAGCTCAGGCATTCACTTTGAAATGTGCTCACCTTTTTTGCACTTAGAAATAATACACAAACATGATGGAAGTAAAAGAAATTCCATTTTAGCCTGTGGATACAGAAAACCTGTGGCCATTGCCTCTCTTTTCCTATAACAGAGGACTAAAGAGAGATTGTCTCTATTTTTACAGACTCACATAATTTCAGGGCTTAGAAGGGACTACTAGTGATCATTGAATTAAACTTCCCTGCTAAAGAAGATTCTCTACAGCAGATTACACAGGAAAGCATCCGGATGGGTCTTGAATCAGAGGAGACTCCACCACTTTTCTGAGCAGCCTATTCCAGTGCTCTGTCACTTTGACTGACAGTTAAGCTTCTCAGCATGAATTAAAGATGCAGGAAGAAATTGTCAAAAGCCAAAATCCATGAACAATACAGTCATTAAATAACCAAGAACTGTTCATAAATAATAAAGTCCAACTTTTCATGTTCTACTATTAAAGCATTTTTGAATGCTAGCATTGTTCTAGTTAGCACTGCTTCCAATGCATTCAATGGGAATTAAACAAGAAAATTTAACAATATCAAGACATAACTCATTATAATTTAATTAAATGTTTCCTAAACAGGTGAGAAGCATAACTTACAGATAAATATGCAGAGAAGAGAGTTTTGGAGTACCTGGAAGGATCCTTCAGCTCTCTTGTTTCCTCAAATATTTTTCTGAACAGCAGAGAGTATGGGTTAGCATTAGTGGCAAAAGAATGCAGATATTACTTCTGTCTTGGTGTTAATAAACAGTTTTTCTGCTTATTAGTTCTTTTTGGGGGGAGGGGGGGAATAATGTAACAGCAAGCATGGAGTTAATGCAATCAATATGCCAACTCAGCAAAAAACAACAACAACAAACTTGACAACCTTCCTCTGAAGCTGCAAAAGTAGCTTCTGTAAATGAGGGTAATCAACAGCAATTATAAATATTTTACTACCTAGGATGGTTGAAAAATAGTATACAGAAATCCTAAAAATTCCATTGATTAAAATATTAATTGGAAAAAAAGAATACATTTCTCTGATGGGACAATATGTATCAATACATTTTGGAGCTGTCTTCTTTTGTAACTTCTACACAGAAGTCGAATTATGGCCTCAATTATGTCCCTATAACCTCAAAGTTTATTCAAGTTGCATTTTAGTAGGAAGACCAGGATGTAGCATAGCTCTGCGCACTGCAATTCTGCATATCTGAATGAAACCTGCCTTACATTGCGTTTGTTGTACTTTTCAATCTTCATTTTAATAAAAAGAAAAATAAGAAAGAGAAAAGAATCCACACAAACAAAGCAGAAATAAGTAATACACTAGTCATCTTTCAGCATCAAATACAGATGGTATTTTTAAGCAGACTTTTTTGAGATTTAAAACAAGACATTGAGAAGACGTGTAGATTTGGGAAACAAAATGGATAAGGGAAGTAAAAGGAATAAGAGTAGTTTTTTTGTTTTTTTTTGTTTGCCTAGTAACCCCAGAGAATTAATCTCTACACACCAAAAAAAAAAAAAAAGAAAAAAAGAAAAAGAAAAAAAAAAGAAAAAAAAAAGAGAAACAAAGGAAGAGAAGGAGTAAGGATAAAGAAAGAAGAAACTTAGAGAAGTTTGCACTTATCTCCAAAACAATGACTATAGAAATTAAAAATGAAGAGACCTGAAATTTACCTTTCATAATTACAGCATCCATCTCTCTTTCCACTGGAGCTATCCCTCAAATTTTCCTCTAATCTTGCTTCTTGTTGTTGTTGTTTTGTTGTTTTTTGATTTTTATTATTATTATTTTTTTGCTGCAAAAAAAAAAAAAAAAGAATCAATTTTCATTCTCTTACTTTTGGAATGCTTGTCTTTGCTGATATTTCTTGTTGCTTTTGTGAGTGTGAGTCCTTTCCAGAAAATAACAAATACAAACAAAAAACAAGCATCAAGTTGAATGGATGAGAGAAAGAAGAAGAAATATGTACTACTATTCATTGTTACCTTTTGGGGTTATTTATAAATGCACAAATGGATGAGCAGCATCAGCTGCTGAGATCAAGCAATGAAACAAAAGAACTGCTGAACCAACAGAAAATAAAGAAGAGAGGGACTACTACTGTTACTAGCTGTGTGAGTGAAGAAAGTTGACATTGCTGATAGGCAAATGTAATAAGAAATAACATAAGACTATAGCAGAATGGTTTTTTTAGGCACAATATATATTTATTTGCTAATAAGGATTGTCATAATCATTTAGTAAAATATCTGATTTTCTCATTAAATATCTGGTTCTCTTAAAAACCTTCAAAAATTCACTGAACTTATAGTAATTGGGTGAGTATATCTTCCAAAGATGCCATGATAAGAAAGTAACCAAAAGTGATGATATTCAGTATTGCAGAAGTTATTTGAAACAGAGAAGAGTATTTGGAAATCTGTGATGTTTTGAGTCATATAGTTTGAATTCTGATTTTGGTTCTAACCATTCTAAGTATCCAAGTATATCCATTTTTATCTTTTTTTTTTTTTCCTTCAAAATAAAAGTCTTAGCCTCTCATCATAATAAATAATCCCTTCTTCATTCAGAACATTCACAGGTTTACAAGAAAAAAAATATTTACCCACATGAAATACAATTAAAGAAAATAAAAATTAAAAAGAGAAAAACAACAACAACAACAAAAATTGCAGGTGTTGGTGGAGAGGGAAAAAGAATGAAAAAGCATGATAAAATTACTTCCAATTTCTATTTGTTTTTGTAAAGTGTCCCAGATTCCAATAGATAAATATTTTAATCTGGAGAATAGGAGAAGTCTTCATAGTTTAAAATGAAGTGGTTTTTTTTTACACAAGCTACCTCCAAGCTCCTTGTGCTCAATAAAATCAGAGGCAAAATCTGAGACTAGTAGTGAGTACCACAGCATAATTTTGTCATACTGAGACCACATTAGTTACTATGGGATGTATGAGAGTACAGGTTATGGAAAGATTCACCAGAGACAGGTTTCATTGTCATTTAAACAGTACCATGTTTAATGGAACTGGTGAATGTACAAGACATATTAATGCAAATTCTGTCTGGAACTCCTGGGCAGTAGTGCATTTTCTAAACTGCTCAGATACTGTTCTAAGAAGAGAAAAAAGGTGAGGCATCAGTACTGTTACTGCACAGGAATTATACTAAAGGGTTATAGACAGAAATGTTTCAAACTTGATGCATAGATAGCTTAAGCTGCCTCTTGTCTCCTCTACTGTTAGTAATGAATATGAAAGAAAAAAAAAAAGAAAAAAGAAAAGTACTGGAAATCTAAAAGTAACACCCATTTCTGTGATTTAAGTGGAAGAAAAACAGAAACAAACAAGGAACAAAACAAAAGGAAAGAAATGTAATAACTACAACAAAAGAATGCAAACAGGTACATCTCTTTGCTGGCAAATTACTTTGTGGCAGTTTTCTGATAGAAACTGGAAGTCACTTGACCCTGCATAGCAAAGTGCTTTCTTCATGAAAATAGCAGGAAGTCCTGTGACATTCTAATGAGGTTGGAGATAAAACTTTGTGTGCATGTTTACTCATTCAGGTGGTTCTGAAACATACAGCTTCTGAAATCATAGGATCATAGAATGGTTTGAGTTGGAAGGAACCTTTAATATTATCTAGTTCCAACCCCCTTGCTATAGGCAGGGACACCTGCCTCTAGCCCAGGTTACTCAAAGACCGATCCAGCCTGGCCTCGAATGCTTCCAGGGTGGGAACATCCATAACCTCTCTGGGCAGCCTGTTCCGGTTTCTCACCACCCTCACAATAAAGAATTTCTTCCTAATATCTAGTTTAAATCTATCTTTTTCCAGTTTAAAACAATTTCCCCTTGTTTTGTCACTACATGCCCCTATAAAAAGTCCCTCCTCAGCTTTCCTGTAGGCCCCTTACGGTATCAGAAGGTCACCTTATAATGTCCCCCCAAGAGCCTTCTCTTCTCCAACTCTCTCAATCTGCTCTTGTAGGGGAGGTGCTCCAGCCCTCTGAACATTTTCATGGCCAACCTCTGGATCCATTCTAACAGCTTGATGACCTTCTTGTGTTGGGGGTGCTAGAACTGGATGCAGTACTCCAGGTGGAGTCTCATGAGAACAGACTAGAGGGGCAGAATCACCTCCCTTGACCTGCTGATCAAACTCCTTTTGATGCAACCCAGAACATGGTTGGCCTTCTGGGCTGCAAGTGCAAGTTGCCGGCTGATGTTGAACTTTTTCATCAACTAACTAACACTTCCAAATCCTTCTCCTCAGGGCTGCTCTCAGGCCATTCTCTGTCCAGCCTGAATCTGTGCTGAGATAGCCTTAACCCAGATGCAGAACTTTATGAGGTTGACATGGGCCTACCTCTCAAGCCTGCCTAGGTCCCTCAGGGTAGAATTCCTTCCCTCTAGTGTGTCAACTGCACCACTTAGCTTGATGTTATCTGTGAACTTGCTGAGGGTGCGCTTGATCCCACTGTCCATGTTGCCTACAAAGATGTTTAATATGACCAGTCCTGAGGAGTGCCACTTGTCACCAGATTCTACTTGAACACTGAGCCATTGACGGCAACTCTCTGAGTGTGATCGTCCTGCCAATTCCTCATTCTGTGAATGGTCCATCCATCAAATCCATTATCCTCCAATTTGATGACCAGGATGTCATGTGCGAGTGTCAAACACTTTGTACAAGTCCAGGTAGATGACATAATTTGCTCTTCCTTTATCCACCGTTGTTGTAATTCCATCATAAGAAGCCACCAAGTTTGTCAGGCATGACTTGCCCTTGGTGAAGCCATGTTGGTTACCACCAATCACCTCATTTTTATTTTCCGTGTGCCTTAGTAGGGCCTTCAGGAGGATCTGCTTCATGATCTTGCCAGGCACAGAGGTCAGACTGACTGGGCTTTAGTTCCTTGGATTTTCTTTTTTTCCCTTCTTGAAACTGGGGGTTATGCTTCTCCTTTTCCAGTCATTGGAAACTTCACTAGACTGCCATAATCTTTCAAATTTGATGGATAGTGGGTTGGCAACTTCATCCGCCAGTTCCCCGAAAACATGTGGATGGAGCTCGTTCTGTCCCATGGACTTGTGCACCTTCAGGTTCTTTAGATGGTCACGAACCTGATCTTGACTTACAGCAGGCAGATCTTCTTTCTCCAAGTTCTTACCTTTGCTTTCTGTAGCTTGGGCCATGTGGCTAGAGCCCTTGCCAGTGAAAAGTAAGGTAAAGTAATTATTGAGGACATGAGCTTTCTCCCTATCCCACATGACCAGATCTCCAGTTTCCTTCCAGTGAGGGCCCACATCTTCCCTTAACTTCCTTTTATCACTGATATACTCACAGAATTTCTTTCTATTGATCTTTATGTCCCTGGATAGATTTAATTTTATCAATTATATCTGGGTTTTATCTGTCCTAACCTGATACCTGGTTGCTTGGACAACTTCTTTGTCGTCCTTCCAGGCAACCTGTTCCTGCTTCCACTCCCTGTAGGCTTTCTTTTTGAGCTTAAGTAAGTCCAGGAGCAACTTGTTGATTCATAGTGGCTTTCTGCCATTCTTGGCTGTCTTTCTTTTTCTTGGGATGGACTGCTTTCGGGCTTGGAGGAGATGGTCCTGAAATAGTGACCAGCTTTCTTTGGCCCCTCTTCCTTCCAGGGCTTTATCCCATGACACCCTATCAAGCAGTTCCCTGAAGAGGCTGAAGTTTGTTCTCCTGAAGTCCTGCATAGCAACCTGGCTGAGTAATCTCTTTGACACCTTAAGGGTCTTGAACTCCACCATTATGTCACTGCACTCAAGGTTGCTCTTGAGCTTCACATTACTCTCCAGCCCATCCTCAGTGAGAACAAGGTCCAGCATAGCACCCCTTCTCATTGGCTCCTGTACCACTTGGAAGAGGAATTTATAAATACATTCCAGGAATTTCTCAGATTTCTGGTGCCCTGCTTTGTTGTTCTTCCAACAGATTTCAGGAGGGTTGAAATCCCCCATGAGGACCACATTTTGTGAATGGAAAGCTGCTGCTATTTTACAGAGGCCAAATCACATAAGATGCAGCAATTGGGGCTGTTGGTATTCCATGCATGCCTAAAATATTTAGGAAAGTACATAAAATCATAAATAATCTTGTGGAAATCACACATTTGACTTGAAATAATGGATTAATCCACATTCACGTGGTACAAAACAAATAATCAGACATCTCCCTTCAAATAGTCAAAAACAACCCCAACTCTCCTTTTGGCCAAATAACTGCAAAAACTATACTATGTACAAAGGCTGCTCCAAAAGTAATGCTCCTGTTTTACTTTGTTGACTCATAATGTCAGAGGTAGATATGGTGGTATAGCAGTAGAGGTTGAACCTTCCTCCCAGTATGGTTTACCTTGTGACAGATGGCAGCAGAGGGGCAGTCTGACAAAACAGCAACTGACATGGAAGAGAGAATGAAGTGTGTCACTGTATTACTCCACTCAACAAAAATAGCACCCATTCTTGAATGTTTGTGGAGACCAATCAGTGGATCTGAGCACAGTAAGGTGGTTGATGATGCATTTCAGCTGCAGTGGCAGTGGGTCACCCCTGCTGGTGCAGATTTTTTATAAATGCAGCAAGCATGGTCTTGCTTGTTGCTGGCCAAAATTCATAGGTAATAGTAGTGACTATGTTGAAAAAGAATGTTTTGTAGCTGAGAATTTTCTCTATTGAACAGTATTTTTGTGCTCTTTGTATAGGTTGTAGTTTCCCTGACAATAAATAGCAGGGACTAGTTTTTGTGAGATTTAAGCACATGGTTTTTCAGTAGTATTGCTGATACACTGAAGATACAAATTACAAATATTCTTTCACATAGTTCCTTGTCTGAGAAATTACCTAATGGTATCTTTACATATTCTGTGATGGAAGAGCAAAGATAAATATAATGTTGTACAGCTGACAACCGATGACTGAGGGTTGATGATACTAAAACCAAGGCCAAATACTATACAGAACTGACAGAGTCATTTGACCGAAACTGCTTTCTTCTCATTATTTACATGCTTTTACATACTTTTACAAAAAGATTGGGCTTCCTCCGTACTTCTTTCTTTTTCTTTTCTTTTCTTTTCTTTTCTTTTTTTTTTTTTTTTTTTTGTATGCTAGAAGAAAATTCTACATAAACTGTTGACACTTTTTCCAATGCAATAGAAATAAAATAGGAAGAGGTAAGACATTTGTTATCCTTTTAACAACAGACACAAGAAACGCTATCACTCCACTGCATATTACACTATCAACTTCACTATTTCTCTTGCAAGATAATCACTGAAAGGAAATGTTCATGAGGTCTATATGGGAGAGGAGATAGAAGTTGATGTTATCTCAGTGTTCCTAAATACACACTATAAAAATTAAAGCACATGAATTTATTAGTTTATCCACTAATAGAATGTTTGCAATCATACCATAGACAAAGATAACCACACACAAAAATCAAGAGCATCACTTCCAGAATGGTAGTTCTCAACAGGCTTTATACATTCTAGTAAGGGTAAGTTCACTTATCAATCACCTGGAAGAAAAATGCCACGTACATATGACCCTGCACTATGAACAAATTTCTGTGCCTATGCTGAACTTCAGTGCTGCACTGCAGCAGCACTAATACTTTGTCCTGCTCTACACTCCACAATTATTCAGCAGACATTATCTTCACTTTTGCTACATTCACAGTTTCACTCTGTCCACACAACTTAGCTGAATTTGAACTCTATGGATCACGGACTCTTTATTCAGTGACAGTATTGTTCAGTATTGTTCTAAGTTTTTTTTGTTTTTTGTTTTTTTTTTCTTTTTTTTTTTTTTTTTTTTAATCTGAGGGCTCAATTACAGAGGACCTCAGGGGGTAGAAAAACCTACAAACTGTGAATGAAATAGGAATGCCTGCTATTCCTCTTCCTCTATAAAAATCACTTATATATCCCCCTATGACACCCCCTTATACTTAATTATATACTAAGGCATGTATAATTAATTAATTATACATGCTCTGATACAGCTGCACTGGCTGTTAGCACTGGGGGAAAAAAGCTGAGCCTACCACCTGTGCAGGAGGGGAAATAATACCTCTATTGAGGGTGCCTTAGCCTTTCTTGCTTTACTGGTTTTCTTTTTTTTCCTTTAAAAAAGCCAAAAGGAAGAGAGAAAAAATTAAAAAGTAAGTACTTTTTCTAACAGTTGTTCTTTATCTTACTGAGCTTCAGATGAGACTTTTTGTTTGGGAATCATGTGTAAATATAATACTGTTTTGTCTATCAGGATATACATTTTCTCCCAAGGCAATGTCTGACAATCTGTTAACATGGTGTATAATGGAGAGGGTAGGGGGCAGATCATAGGCCAGATTGTTAGCTGGTATAAAAGAGGTGTTAATGCCATTGACTTTAATACAGCTACGTCAATATCCACCAGCTTAAGATTCTCTGTATTACAGTCTGTATACAATTTGTGGCTTGCAAAGCCTTTGTCTTTGGTCCACAAAGGAACCTTTTAATTGTGGCTATCCTTGACAGGATCATAAAAATGTGCTATTATCAATTTACCCAGTGGTTATCTTAAATTCCTAAGGATTAGCCTCTCTCCTTGGAAGCACACAGAGTTGTGAGAACACCAACTCAGCTAAATCCAAGCTGAACTGGGAGATGACTATTCTAAACTTTCATTTTGGTATTTATAACATGATAACTCATTTTGAATCCATACTGTCTCAAATTACTAGCAAAGAAAATTATCTGGAAAGATCTTGGTTTTCTGAGTAAATAAATAAAACACAGGCCTTTTTGCAATAGTTGATATGTTGGTTTGAGGTAATGTTATAATTAGTAAATCTCTGTTACTTTAAAAAGGCAACGTGTACATTTTGTAATGCTGTTCTCAGGCTAGTATTTTATTTGTTAGAGATTTAGTATAAACAAAACTACCGATTCATCTTCTGTATAGTAAATTTTACATAAAGTTTGTGAAATGATAGAAAATATCTAATGTTCATCCTGCAGAACAGAGATTTCCCTTGCTTGTAGATTAGAGAAAAAATGGTCTTGCTCACTTGAAATTAGTGGAAGAAGTCCTGAATGTTTCTATGCAGGTAGTATTTCAATGGCTTCTTTGCAGTGTGAATATGCATCATAGTTGCTTATTCTTTCCAAAGCACAGTACAGATATGCAAAGGGCCTAAAAGACATAACACAGATTTCCCAAGTTACCTCAAAAGTCCTCCCTCTCCTGTTATTATGTCTAAATAATTAGTGAAATAATACTATTTAAAAAAAAAAAAAATTTTTCTTTCACTTATTATAATTTATTTTTTTCATGGCTGAAATCTTTCAATGCTTTGAGTTTTTCATCCTAACATCAGTATCTCCCACAACTCTGAGTAATAAAAACCTTTTTTTTCCCAAACTAAAAACCATATCTGCATACATGGAGATCAGAGAACAGCCAGAAAAATTAAAAAAAAAAAACAAAACAACAAATATTGTGCTAGGTAGCAACATGAAAACTGTTTCCACTAGAACAACTTCTCCCCAAAAGGTGGATGCACTTTGGCAGTTGGTGAAACGATCTCCTGATGTCTGTCACTGCCATAACAGATGAGATATTAAAATAATAACTATCAAAGTTTGGCTTTGGAACACACACGTCTCAAAAAATGATATCACTGGGGAACAGATTATCCTCTGAAGGCAGAATGAGTCCATGTTATGATGAACTCTAGAAGATTCATAGATGTCTTAAGTAGTATTAAAATGACAAAGCTTTACAATTATTAACTATAGTGTTATCAGTCGTCATAATATAAAAAAAAATAAAGTTTTTCACAGAACAGTTAAAGCTTACTACAATTATATTTGCATAAAATAATTTTCTGAAATATCCAGTTTGGTATGGAGTCTGGGTTTGATTTCTCTTTCTCTTCTTCTAAACAAACATTAATACTCTGTTGATGGAGATATTCCTATTTACCATGATGATTTTCCTGTTTCTCTGTAATATATATGTATATTTTAATGTGTTAATATATACAGATGCAATCTTTTAAAAAAAGATCCTTCTTCCACATGCTCAAATCCAGAATGAAGATTTAGCTGAATATTCCTAAATGTCATGTCCTCTGTACTTTCTTTGCAAGGCAACTGGTTTAAGATTAGTAAAAATTCAATGATCTTAAAAATACTTGATTAACATTAAAAAATAGAGATATCTGGCTGTAAATTCCAATAGCAGCCTAGAAATTCTTCAAATCTTACCACATAATTTAGGAAAAACAAAATATGGAAGATTTACACTATACTGTCTCCTTCTCCTGGTAGAAAGCAGTAGATTATTTCACAAGATCTCAGAATAGCTAAGGATAGAAGGAATGTCTGGAAGACATCTGGTCCAAATCTCCTGCTCAGGCAGGACTATAAATCTAGAATTTGTTTTTTAATTAAGTATTCAGAAATTTATTAGGTCAAGAAATACATTAGAACTAAATAACTGAATAAGAGACAAATAAACGTGCACGATACCAGAAATATAAGCTTGTACAATAATTTAAAGCTTTCCCTTTCCAGCTTTTCTCTTCAAACAATTTTTTAAGTAAGAGAGTTGTAAAGACTGCCTGGATCAATAATGAATATCAATCTTAAGCCTTTGTTTTTAAGTTTCCGCTCTATTGTAACATGAATTTATTTTATTTTTACAGTTAATTATAAACAATAATATCTGTATCCAGTTGAAAATCCAAATAAACTCACTGAGAATTTTGGGTGCAAACTTCTTTCAATGCATACCTGAGAATAGATGAAGAACTTTCAGTCTTCTTACCATGTAGCTAACCATAGTGTATAATGAACTGTTTATTAATACTTCTGACACCATTATGCAATTAAAGTACTTATAGTAACATCAAGACCCTTTTGAGCAAATGCAGATCATGTAATAAATAACAAATTCCTCTGTGGTATTCTAAGTTAAGGTACGGCTAAGGAATTTTAATGATGTGTAGGAGAGTAATTGCAAAGCAAAGAATATATAGACTAATATAAGAATATTAGTCTATGAAAACTGTAATGACTTTAAGGAATTAAGTTACAAAAAAACAAGTTACAAAAAACATTCAGAAAGACCCACAAAACCCTCTTGTTGGTGTTGAAAATCCTTATTTCCACGCTGTTGTAGAAATGTTCCTAATCAGGATTATTTAAAGTCCATACGTGTTTTTTATCATAATGCAGTTGCAAAAGAAAAATGTCCTAATAATGAATCATGGGTCAAATAATCCATATATTTATATATTACAGCACAATCTATACTTGTGCAATAGTGAATGTGTACTTCTCATCTGCCAGATCTTTTTCAGAGATAAAGTTTTTAAGAGACTTTCTAGATAAGAGTTGACAAAACTCATCTCAATATTACTCAAAGTGCTGCTTGGCAACTTGTATTTCACTGGGTATTGGAATACATTTAGGAAGTCTTAATTGCAGAACACAATCCACTGCAGCATGGCATCATTGTTCTTATTATTGATTTCCTTTCAAATATGCACTTATTTCTGCATCTATCTGTGTTGCTCTATTTTATTATCATTTTTTTTTTAATATAGATATTTCCTTCCTTGAGAAATATATATATTTTTTCTATTGCCTCTTGAACTGGCTAGTTTAAACAAGTAGTTTAAGTGGAATTAATTTGCTAAATTCTCAAAGTTTTCTCTCAGTAATGTAAAAAGTCTGTTTTTTGTGAACTGTGCTTTCTTTAAGATAATCTTTCTCAACAGTAAGTTTGAATATTCTGAGTCAAATAATGGCTTAATTTTGACATATATACATATGTATATATAACATATATTCGAGGCCAGGCTGGATGTGGCTCTAGGCAGCCTGATCTAGTGGTTGGTAACCCTGCATACAGCTGGGGGGTTTGAAACTATGATGGTCATTATGGTGCTTTTCAAGGTCTTTGTTCTGTTTTCCAGTGCTCTAGGTACCTTCTCCATTATACAGTTGCTTCATTATACAATTAGTTTATACTATCCTGACATGCAGTGACCAGTACTTTGATCAACTTGACCTGTTCTTCTTCAAGTCCCAGAAGCATCTGTTCTAACTAAACGATTAAAAGTATAATAGTCAAGCCTTTACTGAACCTAGAGTGAATGGATCTATATAGCAGACTGTCAGTAAAATCAAGTCAGTCCAGTAAAGAATGCAAGACTTTGCCTACATAAAACTTGATTTTAGAAACTAGCTTATTTCTAGATTACGTGAAATTTAGGTGATACTCAAATTGACATTTAAGTGATATATAAATAATATTTAAATTGTACTTCTGCTCCCATTGCAGTTTAGCCTGCTCCTAATAAAGATCTGTCGTATTCTGGAACTTATGAAATTAATTCATGGAGAGAAAAAAAGCATATCAGAATCTACAAACTGTGCATAAAGTTCATAATGATTTTTGAATTTTTAATGTTAGAATAAATAAAGCATTAGATAAGTATATATACTTTATATCATGCAAAAATAACATATGTACTTGTGCACATATGTTTGTATGTGCATTGCTATAGGAATTATATTGGAAATTAGCTTCTTTAAAAATATAAATAATATTTAAATTTCATATCCTACAAGGTGATTGGCTTTTTTAATCACACTGGAACAAGCATTTTCCAGACAGACTTGAATTTAACTCAGTTTTTCTTTTTTTAATAAAAATAGAAAATTAGCAAATTGTGATCTTAACCAAAGCAGGAAAGAGCTATTTATAGTGACCGCAGTGTAAGTAGTTACTAATATAAACGTGCAGCTGAGGCAAGGACTTGAAAAAAGAGATTAAGTAAACTAAATTTCTAGGATATAACGTGGTTATGATTCATAGTCATAACAGCAATTAGTTTCTGATCTCAACAGACCAAGGAAAGAGGGAGTGCCATTTCTTCAGTTTTGGTTAAGGATAAACTGTAAACTTTCTGAAAGTGGTGCAGCATAAAATCTTTAGTATACATTAAACCATTTTTTTTATGCATACAGATAAATGGTAACAATATCACATGTTGGTATATTTTTATTTTAACTATAACTAGCTTCTTCCCTGGGCTCTCAATGATTAGAAGATATTTTGTAGCATCATCACTCCATGTATTTTTTGCAAGAGTGAATACAGCTGCTAAGTTGGTTGAGGGCCACCTCACTAGGTAGTAACTTTCATCTGAAGGCATCTGGAAGCTGGATAATTATTATGGAAAAAAAAAAAAAAAAAAAAAAAAGACATTAAAAGAACTGATAAGTCTTTTGCCTAATGTATGGAGTTTGAGAATGAGTATCAGCCACTGGTTCACATTTTAGAACAGAAGCAGTTGTAGAAGTGGAATTGGGCCAATTGGAAGAGAATAAACAGCAGGTGTCTTTCTTAAAATCTGTTTATTTCTGCAGGAGATAAATAAAAATAAATATTTTTTGAATATTTTTTTCTAGTAGGAAGATTTTAATGATCACACAGAATACCCCAGTTGGTGTAATAGTACACATATTTTGCAGATTTTTTTTTTACTATCCATAACAATATATGAAAAAATGTAATGATCTTTATTTCCCCAAATGCTTTAGGTCTGGATTCAAATGATTAAGTATATTAAAAGTAAATGAATTGGAAAAGAAATAATCATATTCTTCCATAATCTATATTTATGGGCTATGACAAGTGTTATTTTTGCAGTTTCTTTAGGCAGACTTTTGAAATGTATTAATAGAAATTAACAAACATTTTCCTTTTGGTCAATTTGGGATTTTCCCCTAAATATCTAATATGCATGGTTCTAATAAACAAAGACTTTGTGAGAGGAAAAAAATCCACTGTATTTATTCTTATATCCTATGCCATATATGCAGATAGTGTTTGTTCTTATTTGTTTTAATTTGGTGAAAATTCATTTGTTGAATACTTACCTCCAACAGTAAATACAGAACTCATTCATATATGTTCAGTGCTACATGGATATAAATTATAGATTGAAATTGAACAGGAAGGTTTAAGAAAGAGTTTTGTGTTAAATTGCTCTGCCTGCATACATAAAGTATACAATCACACAGGTGAAATAGAGGAGAGATTGTTGATGCCCGTCCCTGGAGGTGCTCAAGGCCAGGTTGGATGGGGCTCTGGGCAGGCTGGTCTGGTATTAAATGTGGAGGTTGGTGGCCCTGCACGCAGCAGGGGGATTGGAGCTCGATGATCCTTCACGCCCAATTTATGATTCTATCAATTTGTCAAACCAAGATGAAGTGATTACGTACTTCAGAAACATGATTCTATCAGTGATCACTCTTACACTCCAATAGAAAAAAAACAAAAAGCTAGAATTGAGCAGAATCTCCAATATCATAAGCTTTACATGCTACATCTGTTTGAATTTATTCTGTTAGTAAAATAAGTGTTAGCTGACAGCCACAGAATGATTTTGACTTATTCTTTTGTTGATATCTGTATAATCAATGAGTATACAGATGTATGATCAACTAATATACAGAGAAGTTAGGCTGGTCTTTAGAGAGCGTATAGTTGGAAAGATTATCAAGTTGGAAAGGAATCATTGGAAATAATGGAAAAGCTTACCCATATTCTGGGCTTGCAGGAAAAACTCCAAGAGGAATAATTTCCAAAGAGAGAGCCTTCTTTAGTGGCGGTCAGCCCTTAAATGGGATCTAGGAGAGATGGAGCCAGGTTCCACCCCTTCTGGTCCCACAGGTGAATTGCCTTCACCTGTGCTCCTGCAGCTGACTCATTGCTTGCTCGGGTGATCAATCAGAGTTTCAGGCCGTGATTCAATAGTTCCCATACAATATCAAATATGACATCTAATCTTCTGTGATTTTATTCTTAATTATCTGAAAGTTCAGAATAAAATGTTTATTATTAATGAATGTCCTAATATTTTGCAAATCTTTTTAATACCTTTTGCTAGAGAAGAGAAAAATATATTTTATATTTACTGTAACATTGCTGCTTTGAAGTAGCATTAGTTGTTCAGACTCTGAAATGCCATTTCTTTTTCTATTTTTTAAACATTAAAATCACACTTTTTTTTTTTTTTTTGTAACATCTTAAGTGTGATTGACATGATCTCTTATCTATAGTCCTTTGAAAATGACAGCTCACAAAAACAAAACAAACAAACAAACAAAAAAAACAACTACGAAGTATCCAAATTCAAAACATGCTGAGAAATGTTAGAGAGTGAAAGTTGCTCTTTGGCTTCAGGAGATACACAGTTTTATGTTAAGACACAGATCAACCCTGTGTCCTGATTACGCTTTGGAAAGATAGATTGAGTGTTCTGTGGTCAAAATAGAAACCTAACACCTACATCACTCTAGATTAAACTGGATTTGATTGACTTTTTCTGTGAATCTTATCACACTCTAAACAGAAAGTGAGAAACTTTGTACTCAGAGCAATTCTCAAATGGTCTGAATCTCTCAACAGCTAAGTCAAGGAAATCCATCCTCGTTTTCCTTTAATTACCTTAAAAGCTTATGCAGTATTATGTTGCAATTGCATTGGCAGAAAAATCCCTTCCTTACTTCCTTGCCCTTTTGGGCAGATTACTCAAAGGAAACTTTTCACTTATTCCAATGAAACTACTTCTGAATATGTAATGCTATATAATAAAAGTAAGATATATTCAGTTCAGTCCTTTGACATGAAGTATTAATACATATGAAAAGCATTGACTGGCATTTATACACTTTTGGAAGCTTGGTATTTTAAAGTCAGTCTTGTTCATTAAAGCAACACAGTGTTACTTTTAGTTCGAAGACTTTCACTCATCCAGGGCTCTAGTCAATAAGAACAGTAAGTTACAGAGAATCAAAACCAAGAGCTCCATAGCCACAACATATAAATGTGTTCTGGATTAAATCAACATCACTAATGAGTCTTAAAAGTTATATATTCTTGAAATATTCTTTGCAGGTTTATTACAATCAGGATCACCTTGTTCACAGTTTCTTGAGGTGTTTCTACTTCACGAAGTTGCCATATATAACTGATACTGTTGCAATTTTTCACACATAAGACTATGTTTTCTTTTAACTTTACAGTGCACAGGTTTAGTTTGTTTCCATTCTTAATTCATATGGAAAATACAGATTGAAAAGAGAAGGAAAAAAAATTGAGAATTAACAAATAACCACAAAGTAACTATTTTCTCTCATCCTTATTCATTTTTGTATTCAGTGAACTTAAGGACGCAGTGTAGGGCTATCTGGTGTGAATAAGAACAGAGAACTTACTTAATTAACTATAAGTGTGTATTTGTTTGTTAGGTCATTTATTTAGTAGCTAAAACCCTTCATTCTTACTATTATTGTAATTTACATCTACAGTCTTACACAAGATCAAATATTAAAATCATTTTATCCAGAAAATAGATATATATTCCAAACTACAATATTCCTTACTATAAATTACTCCTGAAATATGTTAATGTTTCAAAGATTTACAGCAGTGTCTGATTAATTCATTTAGCTCTCTAATAACTGAATTAGTCAATATGTGTGTTTTAGAGCACTTGGTTACTCTGTAGTATTCATCTACTCTTTTTTATATGTATTTTGTCATGAAAATAATGTCTTGCAGACAATTCACTTTCACTTTTTAGACTTACATTGTGTTTTTTCTTTCATTCTATATTATCTTTTTGTGATTTTAAAAGGGCAAACATTTGATGGTTGTCTTCTACAAGTGACAGAGTTGATTAAAATTATCATCTCAAGGATTTTTAACTTTCTTATAGGAAGGAGGAATATCTTAATTATCTTATTTTCTTTATTGATCAAAAAATGTGATTAGATTTTAGCGATGCACTGGCTCATCAGATGGATTTGAACCTCAAAAATTTGAACAGAAGAAAGGTGAGTGAGAATTTTAAGGATTCATTATTATTTTTGTTTGTTTGCTTATGACTCTCTTAAATATTATCATGCTCTTGTCAAGGAAGTTTCAGAACCAGTGTTACAATTATAATATGTACTTTAATAATATAATCCACAGATCTACTCAGGTATATGTATATGCATATATATAAAATTATACAAATAAAAAAAAATTGTGTATATATATACATAATGTACATATTATGAGTGTATAAACATATATATACTTTTTATTATTTTTATCATTTTACTTTTTATTATATGTTAAATGATAATTTTCTACTGTTGTGCACAAGCTTTGGAAGACATGTAAAAGTATTATATTGCATATAGACATATAAATAAACAAAAGGTGTTTGTCAATAGTTTCTTCCTGGACAGGTTGCTATAACATTGATCAAGAAGCCTTTCAGCCCAAGAAAATTTCTGATTTGTTGAATAACTTCTTGAAACTTTTCAAAAATGAGTTTGTAAACGTTATCTTTTGTTTTTGAAATTATCTAAAAGTAAGGATTATATGTTGTATCAGTTTCATTATTTATCCTAAGTATTATTTTAAACTATTAAATCCTCTTTGGATACACTGTATTCAGATACTTAAGCTTATATTTTCATCCATTTATTCATTTATTTATTTGCATAAAAGCCTCCAAACATGGGTTTAGATTGCCCTGCCCACTACCATAACTTTAAATCTCTCCTGTTTTCGAAAGTAACAATCTTACCATTTCCATTTTTTATAAGCATAGAACTACATCTTTTCTTCAATTTCCTTGAGTGTTTTGGTTTACAAATAAATTGCTATTTTTCTTGCTACAGAAACATGATACTTTTATTTTCAAACTTCTATTTCAGAGTGAGAAAAAGGATAGTTTATCAGAGCAGCTTGTATACTGTCAACAGACCTTTCAGTCAAGACTGCCAGTGCAATATGGCATTTGATAGCCTAATCATTGGAGCATGTGCCCCCTCTTTTATTGTCCTGATACAGAAAAACCCTTTTCATTTATTTTTTTTATCACTGTTTGGTAAGTGCAAATAGCCATGTTTGAAAGACTGTGTGAGCCTGTTCAAATTATACTGAGAGTGCCTGAAAGAAGGCACTTGTATTTTTTGAAAATCCTATATAAAAATATTAATATATATTTTTCCCAGATGTAAAAAAGCTACAGACTTTTTGCCCTTCTCAGGCATGGTCTAGCCAGCTCTACAACAGGCAGTACTTCACCCAATAATAAGTGAAGTTAGACAGCAGCCACTTAAATGCAAACAGAAGAATCACACTTTGAAAATATCATTGGAAAGTTTTTTCATTCACTCCTTGCATTAATTACAAGCGTGTGAAGATCATGAATTCTCAAATCCTAGAACATTTCTAAAATAATAATGCCTATAATTTATATCTTTCATTGTGACAATAAACTCTCTTTAAAACAACATTTCTGAAATTTCAAGGGATGACATCTCAGTTTCAGATTTTCAACAAAACACCTGGACATGCAAGGTTTACCTTAATTTTCCATTACTGCATTACTCCATTATTGGAGTCACTTAATTAGTGACTCCAATAACGCTATTAAAACTATGCACCAAAGGGATGACACCTAAATCACACATCAATTTTCTCTTAGGTTGATTAGTTCAACAACAAAACACAGTTTAGAATGAATGTCATACATGCAACATTGTTAGTCAGAGCCCCCAGGAATAAAGTTTAAAAGTAGGATATTTGATAGTGTAATACACTGTGAGATTAGAATCAGCTTGGGTTTAATAAATTCTGATAAATAAACCTCTCCATATAAAAATAAACAGAAGGAATTCAGATAACATACCTTAATAAGCACCTCTTCTTTTTATTCTCCTACAATGATGTTAAAATACAGTAGATATGAAAAATATAGGAAAGTTCAGAGCCACTTTTCATTGCTGCTACCTCTAATATTTCTTCCAATTCTCCTAGGTAAGAATGAGATTAATCTTACCTAGGTGAGGCTGATGTCCAAAGAAAGTAAATCTGAGGCTTACTAAATTAAAAAGTCTCATGAAGCTCTTCCACAGATAGCTCCATACCTGTTTTGTAGAGCTGAGTGCATTTACAGTGCTTTTTATAGCACCTCAGTTATGTCCTGATGCCACTTTACCTGAAACTTCCAATTATTTTTGGAGTGCTCTCAATGATTATTGACATTAACCTAACTACTTACCATGTTGTGGCAAATAAGTCTTCTTTAAACACTTCTCTTTCTTGTGTTGTGCTATAATGTATCTTTGTAGGTGATGGATGACAGTCAGAAAAGAGTATCGTGAAAGAGCCCCCTGAATTTGCAGTCTCTATATATTTTCTGTCATACTAAGACTCCACTCTTCTTTCTATAATGCTTCTCATATAAGGAAGCAGTATTATTGTATCATTATTAATCATTAAATCAATGTAAAATACAGAATCATAGAAATGATTGTATTGGAAGCAATGTTAAAGAACCAACAGCTCAAAACTCCATACTGTAGACAGGGTTGCCATCCACCAGATCAGGCTGCCTGGAGCTCCATCCAACCTGGCCTTGAACAGGAATGGGGCATTCATAATTTTTCTGACAGCCTATTTCAGTGCAAGCCACCCTCTGAACAATTAATTTTCCCCTAACATCTAATCTAAATCTCTTTCTTCTATTTTAAAAACATTTATCCTGTTATCACTATCAGATCATGCAAAAAATCTGCCTCTATCTTTATGATAAGCATTTTCGTAAGTACTTCTTAAAGTACTGAAAGGCCACAGTGAGGTCCCACAAAGCATTCTGAACATTCTAAAAAGAAATAACTTTGAATGTGTCTTCTTTTTTTTTTTAATTTTCTTTTTTTTTTTTTTTTTTTTTTTTTTTTTACTGTTCTAATAAGAAAAGTGGATGTTTACAGTACCTCATTGTGAGCACAACCTTAGAAAGGTAGTCCTTTCAGATTCCTCATCTAAATAACAGGTGTAAGCAGCCTCTTTGTAGAAGATAGTTTAAAGCAAGATAACAAATCTGTGAATCACTGATGGAGCCAAATTGCAGGGATAAACTAAATGTGGGTAAATTCTCATAAAGAAAACTCTCTTTAAGAAAATATGTTTCAGAACCTCTCTGAAAATAAAGTGAAAATAATGATATCTAGTGAAAAAAAAAAAAAAAAAAATCTTCTAGCTTTGTAACTTAGGCACCTAACATTGAAACTCCAGATTCTGGAGATCCAGATTCCAGATCCTGTTCTGGGGTTAGCTATACTGCCTCTTACTGAGAAAATTAGGAACAATAACAATCCATTATCACTATTGTAAATAGAAGTGGTAGAAATCTTATGTTTTTTAAAGATAAAGAAAAATTAAGTGAGATTAGAAAGAAATGTATCTAGGGAGATCCTCCAGTCTTTGCAAAATGAGAAAATTCCATGAGTACATAAAAAAAAAAAAAAAAATCAGAAGTTTTATCTTTCATAATAATTGAGTCAGTTTAAAGCAGTTTAAAGTAAATAGAAGACTGTAGCACTGGTGTGTTGATAATGCCACTTAGGATAGAAATGTCAGTATCTAATAATAGGTGCTAAATTTCTTTAAAAAATCTATTTTAACACATAATAATAAATTTACTTACAGTTTCTCAGAGGACTTATTCTGTACTTAGGGGGATTGATAATTGCAAATCAACAAGGGACTGAAAGCATGAAGCTCAAATAGTTGCAATTGTTGAAATTGTATTTGTTGCATGAATACAGACTATCATCCTCTGTTATCTGTGCAATACGGAAAAGTATGTAGGCAATAACACACACTTGATGAGGAGAATAGATTTCTGTTACTGCTCACTTGACACTGCTATAAACTACAGGATCTGGAGAGCAGTTCCTACTCACAAGCACTGGCTGTCATACCAGGAGGCTGTGCTATCATTCAGCAAGTCCTGGGTACACTGGAAAGTTGGGCATGAAGGAACCTGATGAGGTTTAAAAAGAGTAAGCGTAAAGTCTTGCATGTGGGGAGTAATGACTGTATGCATCAGCACAGGTTAGGGAACGACCTGCTGGAGAAAAGCTCTGTGGAGGAGGACTTGGCTGTTCTGGTGGACAACAGGTTGGCCACAAGCCAGCAGTGTGCCCTAGTGGCCAAGAAGGCCAATAATATCCTGGGGTGCATTACAAAGAGTGTGTACGGCAATTTGAGGGAGATTATTCTCCCCCTCTACTCTGCCCTGGAAAGGTCCTATTTAGAATACTGTGTCCAGTTCTGGGCTTCTCAGTTCAAAAAGACAGGAATCTCCTAGAAGGAGTCCAAAGGAGGGTCACAATGATGATAAAGGAACTGGAGCATTCCTTGCAGGAGGAAAGGCTGAGTAACTTGGGTATGCTCAGCCTGGGGAAAAGAAGACAGAGAGAGGGTCTGATTAACATTTATAAATATCTAAAAGGAGGTGAGAAGCAAACGGATGAGGCCAGGCTCTTCTCAGCGGTGGACAATAGGACAAGGAGTAATGACCTAAAATTTGAACACACAAAGTTCCATACAAACACGTGTATGAACGTTACTGTAAGTGTGATGCACTGGAACAGATTGCCTGGAGAGGTTGTGGAGTCTCTACTGTGAATATATTCAAGATCTGTCTGGATGCCTATCTGTGCAAGCTACTGTAGTGTACCAGCTTTAGTAGAAGTGTTGGACTCGATGACCTCTTCACAGAATCACAGAAATACTAAGGTTGGAGAAGACCTACAAGATCATCCCAGTCCAACCATCCAACTAGCACCAATAGTTCTCACTAAACCATATCCCTCAACACAACATCCAAACGTTCCTTGAACACCTCCAGGGTCGGGGACTCCACCACCTCCCTGGGCAGCCCATTCCAGTGCCTGACCACTGTTTCAGACAAGTAGTGGACCTCTTGAGGTTCTTTCCAATCCCTCCAATTCTGTGAGATTTGCAGCTGTGAACACAGACAATACAGAGTAAAGCAGTTTTATTCTGCGGTTTGGGGATTTTTTTTTAATTTCCTCTCACACATTGTGTTCTGGCAGTGTGGATAAGCCCTCATGAGGGACTAGAGTGCCATTTACCTGGTGTTGTACATGCTCAAAGGAAACATATTCCTTTTCACAAAGAGTTAATTTAAACACTGGGAACCTTTAAGCTGCTTTTGCTTAAGTTTCAAGAAAGCTTTAAAAAGATATACTTTATTCACACTGGATGTAGTTGGGAAGCTAGTTCTGTTAAGTATGTTTGGAATAGGTGATTACTCCACGTTATTCACTACTTCCATCTACTTATATTTAAAGTCAGTATCGTATTTACAGTGGTGTTTGTTCCTAATATATTACTATTTTTTCAAGTTTAGCATATCACATCAATTGTGATCCAATATTTCTTTCTGAAAAAAAAACCAAAAAACAACTTGTTGTCATATTGTAATTAAAATACTTAATTTTATTCCATAATTCATTTGTTATTTCCTTCTAGAAGTTAACTACTCATGTTATGCAACTTGTCAGCAGTCTTCTCCCTTTTCTTTTCCAGACGAAGGCATGGGATTATTATTTTTATGAGTGGGAAAATATATATATATATATATATAGACTACCTGACTGTAAATTACAAGATTCTCAACTTTTTAATGTATGACTAAAATATATTACTAGAAAAAATAGAAGTTTTTTAAAATCTGATATCTGCTTCTCACTACTTACTTTGTTTTCTAGATTAAACTATGCAGACTCAGTTTTGAATTTAATTTATTATTATTATTATTATTATTTATTATTATTTTTTGTGCAAATGGGTGAGGCCAGGATCTTCTCAGTGATGCAAAGCAATAGGAAAAGGCCTAAAATTTGAACACAGGAAGTTCTGTACGAACATGCAGAAGAACCACTTTATGGTAAGGTTGACGTGATAGAACACCGGAACAGGTTAACCAGAGAGCTTGTAAAGTCTCCTTCTACAGAGATATTAGAGAACCGTCTGGATGCCACCAATGTGACCTATTGTAGGGTACCTGCTTTAGCAGGATGATTAGACTCAATGATTTCTCAAGGTCCCTTCCAACTCCTGCAATTTTGTGATTCTGTGATTCTCTTACTGTTTGATCTTTCTCTAGCGGCAATTTGTATATCTGCACAGCCACTGCATTCTAAAAGGCACAAAAACATTTTTAACAGAATATTTCCAGAGTTTTTTTTAAATGCCATAATTTACATTGACATCTATCTGAAATAATTATTTGTTATTTAACAGTCCCTTAAGCTCAGAAATGGAAATCTTGGCTTAATATTAAGCACTGACAGTTTTTCAAAGAACTTCAGGAGATGAAATTTTTCTTCCCTTTCTAACTTTTCTATTGCAACCTATACTACTACTATATAACTTTGCAGCATTTCATGGTATGTTATGTTCAAAATGATTTTTTTTTCTTTTTTATTCCTGCATTTCTTTTTAGTAGCTTTCAAATTCTTGCTTAAATATTCTGGATGAAAGATTGGTAGTGATAATTTCCTTTCCAATAAAGGTTTTCAGGAAAGTGCTGAGAGTTTGTCACTTTTTATTCCCATTTAGAATTGTTATTAATAAAATTTTATGTCTAAATTAGTAGCCATTTTCTTGTACTGCATCCAGAAGAGGGCCACAAAAATGATTCAAGGAATGGAATACCTCCCCTACAAGCACAGGCTGAGAGCTGGAGAAGAGAAGGTTCCAGGTGACCTGTTACTGGCCATTCAGTATCTAAAATGGGGCTCCAAGGAAGAAGGGGACAGACTCTTTAGCAAGATATGTTGTGACAGATCAAGGGGAAATGGTTTCAAACTAGGGTACGTTTAGGTTGGTTGTAAGGAAAAGTCTTTTACAGTGAAGGTGGTGAGGCATTGGAACAGATCACCCAGAGATGTGGTGGATGTCCCATTCCTGGAGACTTTCAGGGTCAGGCTGGATCAGGCCCTGGGCAACCTCATTTAGCCGTGTATGTCCCTGCTCATTGCAGGGGAGATGGACTAGATGACCTTTAGGAGTCCCTTCCAACTCCGAGTTTTCTATGGTATTTACTAATATATAATACTAATATATTTAATATATTTAATAATACATTTAATAATATACTTATCGCCTTTTCTAATATTATCTAATTATTTTTTCTGCCTTTGTTGATTTTTAAGCTGCTGAACACAATACAATAAGTAAAAAACAGTTTTATTCTAATTCCATCAGACTATCCCAACCTGTTATTTTCCTAAATCAGCATAGTAGATGAAAAAACAGAAAAGAAAAAAAAAAAATGTTGTATCTGAAAAAAGTACCAAAAATACCTTAGTGTAATATAGATTTTATTCTACAGGTGGGAAAGAGATAAATAATTAATATATAAAGAAGAAAAGATTAAATCTTTTTAAGGTTGGCAGCTTAGTTCCTAAAAAATGAAATCATTTTTCAGTGTAATTTGATTTTGTTTTATAAAATATATATAAATATTCTTACTTTATTCTAAATAATATTTTCAATATCTCTTATTGCTATTCATCTGTAATCATAATACAATTATTAAAAGTCACCATTTAGAATTATAGTGAAATATCATGAGTGAAATATTATCCCCATAGGTTATAAATGAGGCCATTGACTAAGTTTTCTTCCTGTGGCAGAATAACCTTTGGCTGTATAATTTGGCTTCTTTAACAGACAGAAGCAAAGACAGTGTGATCGATAGGACAGTGCATCTTTTCAAAAACTGTTTTCTTGAAAGTGCAGAAGGAAGAACTTCTCCCAGTGTTGAACAAAGCTCTGAACCACCAAGTACAAGTTGTGTTAGGTGTATACAAAAAAGATTTTTTTCCAAGTGACAGCAGTTGAGTGGATGGCAGTTTGTTACAGTCAGCTTACACCTGTCACTTGTTGAAGTTATTTGAGATTCTGAAAATGTCCAAAAGCTACAGTAATTCCTACAAAATATTAGTCTCTGAATTGCAATCCTTTATTACTCCACAAAAAGTCTTCCTTGCTTACAGTAAGTTCTGAGTTAGGAGTGAAGGTGTAAAGATTTAAACCATAGAGAAATAAATTAATGCACTTTGTGTCTGCTTAGACAATCCTGCTCTTCTAAGAGATTTAGATGAAAATTGAGAATTCTAATAAACAAGAATTATTAATTGGTATACTTTTATTCATTTCTAGCCTAAAATGTAACTGCAAATTTGAAAGTACCGTTAGGGGGTAAAGCTCTTGATTGAAATGATTAAATTCAACTCTTTTTAGTCAAACTAGACTTAATAAGGAATGCTAAATGTTATCCTTTAGAACGAATGTAGTAATTTCTCTTTGAGAAAATTGCTGTTAGAAGTTCAAATAAAGCATCTTTTTTTGTTTCCTTTTCACCTCGATAGCTGTGTTGGAATTTTTCATTTTGTTTTTCTTTGTTTTTTTGTTTGTTTGGTTGGTTGGTTTGGTTTGGTTTTTTTTGGTTTTTTGTTTTGTTTTGTTTGGCTTGTTGTTTTTTTTTTGTGGTGCTCCTTTACATCTGTCTCACTACACAGGAAGTAAAATCTGGCCTTATTTCCAGATAGAATATAAATAGTTCATGAACCAAATCATTTTTCTTCCATTAACTTTGACATATTCATCATATTCATTATCAGTAGATTGTACAGAGGGAATAAAAAAAATAAAATAAAAAATTGTGAAAGTATTACAAAAAAAAAAAAAAATAATGTATCTTCAGGATTCCCTTGCCCATATTTACTATAAGAGCTCCCGAAAAGTTGAAAGCCCACACATACAACAGAATCTGTAATCACATTTATATATTTAATACCTTGCTATATATTGTTGCCACATTACTTTAATGACCTCTGTCTAACCAAATTTATTCTCCCTCTCTCATCTATCTCTTTAGTAGAATTCAGACATACGAGAAACATTTAGCTGCAATCATCTTATTCAGTGATCATCAAAAGTTCAGCATCCAAAACTGTCTCTTTTACTCTCTCTACCTGGGTGGTATTAAATCCACTCCATGACCAGATGGAGCTACTCTTCAGCATCTAGAAAAGTCTAGGACATAACACCATATCTGTTGCTTACACTGATCCAACATGATAGATGTAGCCTTTTAGGAATGAAAACAGATGAGACAACAGAGTTAGAATCCTGGCAACTGCCTTTATCTGCTTTCCAGATGGGAAATTTATTTTCAGCAAACGCCAGAATAACTTCTGGACTGTAGCACCTGAAATGTGAAGACCTATCTCTCCTCATTTGCTTGTATGCAGTTACCTCTGAGTGACTGATTTTTATTTTATTTTTATTTTTTATGAAGGTAGGTAGTGAGAGAATGGATTTAAACTAAAAGAGGGAAGGTTTAGGCTAGATGTTAGGAGGAAATTCTTCACTCAGAGTGTGATGAGGCATATGCACAGGCTGCCCAGTGTATTTGTGGATGCCCCCTCCCTGGAAGATTTCAAGGTCAGGCTTGATGGGTTCCTGGGCAGTCTGATCTAGTGGTTGGCAGTCCTGCCCATCAGGGAGTTTGGAACTAGATGGTTTTTGAGGTCCCTTCCAACCCAAACCATTCTGTGATCCTATGACCCAACAGTATTTCCTTGGAGAGCATGATGAGAATTAAAACCAACATGTTCAGAAGGTATAAACAGACAGAAATGCATAATACCAGCCCTGACTACTTTGTTCTATAAAACTATGCTAGTACTGAGATTCTTTTCTGAGAGATTTAAAATAAATGCAGAGATTAAATAAAATACCTCAGATAGGTTGCTTATGTTTCCATTTCATTTTCATACCAAACATATTTCTGTAGCAAAATATATTCCACAGGAAAATTAGTTCATTAAGAATTAAAGCATACTTTGACTGTTAGCTGTTTCCCAGCTATCACTATCCCAGCTATTGATGGGTGCATCAATATCCATATCTGCAGTGTTTTCTAGTCCCATTTAGTTCAATTCTTTACCATGGATTAGAATTAGATTCTTTTTGTTCTCATCTGCAACACAATTTTGCGTATTTTGTACTCAGTTAAACTAATTTAATATTCATTTAAGAAATAGTGAAAAAAAAATCTGCCATCTATTATATTTAAAGTATTTTGATTTCTTTATCTTTCCCTCTATGTACTCTCATGACAGTTCTTCACAGTAAATATTTTTGGTAGTCTTCAGGACTTCAGACTTCAGGTCTTTCCAAGCAGAACAAATAATAAAATAACATAGGAGTTAATCTGTTTTTGTTTTATTTTCCCCCAAAATGGTTTCAGTATCTTTATTAGTATATGAAGACTTTTAGAGGAATTTCCAAATTCAGTGTATCAAGCAAGTGTAAGCATAACATGGACCATTGTAGGGAGGGGGAGAGGGGACTCCTGTGTCTTTCTTGGATGTGTATTGAATTCTCTCATTACAACACTGAAGTGAATGTTTTCTCAAACTCTGTAACTGTTAAATTATTCACAGAAAATAAATTACTTCTTCATCAGTGAGAAAAGCAGTTTAAGCAGGCAGGGCATTGCCTTAGTTTTCAGTTGCTATCACTATTTTTAAATGACATAATCTATCATCAAAAGTATATTTATATTTGTTATTTCATCAGCTACCAGCTTTGCTTTATACTTTTTTGCATGCAAAAAGTACTGGGGGTACCTTCCTCATCTTAATTAACTCCACCTAGCTTGAGACTCTCCCTTTCTACAATCTGCATCAATGGCATTATACAGGCACAGCAGGAGAAAGCCACAAATCTAGTGAAATTAAATCACTCACCATAGAAACATCTTGAACAATAGCATGAGAATTTGGAACCAACCAATCATGTTCAGGCACATATAAGAAGGAAAAAAAAAAAAAAAAAAAGTTGCAACAAAGATAAGTGTATGGCAGAAGCAAATAATGTAGAAAGGGGGAAAAAAGATATAAGCTTCAAAAAGGATTTATCCTTTACCAAATCGCTTTACAATTATTCCCACCCTGTATCTCTTTCAAATAGTTGCAAAATATCACCATTATTTCTTGAAGGAGAAAAAATACAAAGTGACTCACCTTTTGCAAGTGTTGTATACTTAGAGAATGATCTAGGCATATGCCAAGCACTTTTAAAGAGCTACATCATCTGTAAGAACACTCAGCATGTCAGGATCAATTCCCTACTCTTACTGTAATTTGAATCAGTGCCAAAATTTGTATTGCAATCAGTGGTTTGAGGGTGTGGAAGAGTATAGATGTGTGTTATTTTTTCTTGTTTCCCAAAAAGAGCAAAAAGTTGTATCTCCTTCTCCTTCTAAGAGGAGACTACACTGAGCAGTAAAACTAATACATGTATGAAAATAATAATAATAATAAAAAAAAAATAAAACACAAAAGAGTTCAGCTTTTGCAGATATTGTTGTGCTAGTTTTAAAAAACTTATCATCTATCTAAATTCAGAATGGTACAGGAATGACCTTCAAGAACAGAAGCAGGCATTAAATCTATAAAGTATTCTCTTTGAAATAAATTGCTAAACTTTGAAATTCGAACCTTGAAGCTACAGTAAAGCCATTTAATGTCTACTTACAGAAATAAACAAATAAAATTTTAGAAGTTTTTGGCTAATGATACACATTAAAGACCAGATTCTACCAGGCTTTCTTACAATTACTAGCATATTACTTCTCCAATAATCCCACTGATCTCACTAGGATAATTTCAGAGAAGAAACTAGTCAATACAAGTAGGTTGGCAGAATTTCCCTCTAAATTCTTATCTCCCCTACAGCTAGTCTCTGCAGGTCAGTACTATACTCTGCCAAATGTCTGAACTTATAATTCGTAAAATTCCACCTTGCTTATTTCTCAAATCAGCAAATACTGTGAACAGTAATTTACTGTATGTATTTCTAATCGTAAAATTATATTCTTTTGGAAGGTGTCCACTAATATGAAAAATGATAGCTATCTCTTTGTAAGCCTTCAAGCCAGCAGAATCCTGCAAAAGGAAGGACTGAGAGACAATTTTTTTACATATAATTTATAAGCACAAGTAGTTCATAATTAACATTTAAAAAATAAAAATAAAAATTGTAGCAAAAAAAAAAAAAAATTAAATCACTTGCAAGAGTTTATTTAAATTTTAGAGCTTTCAGAAACAGAGGTCTACAGCAACACATGTGGGCAATGAGTATATTCCTAGACTAAATATACATGTATGAATGTTGGCTAACATCAATGAGTTCATTTCTAAGAGTTTTTATCAAGAAGTTTAATAGAATTTGGAAGTCAATGTGCAGCAATTTACATGAACAACCCTCTAGCTAATACTCCTGTAATGAAGGTAGGCATTTTTTCAGCATTATGTATATAAAATCAGTTTTTAATATCTGTTGTGTTTTGTTGTTGTCTATTGCCTAAGGCTTATCTCTTCTACACAGTTTGTATTGTCTCAATGTTCTTTTGCCAATGTTAAATCACTTTAGAAAACACTGAAATATGTGTAATGTTCCTGCAGGAATAAATTAAATATTTAATGGTTCAGTGTCCTGACCTTTTAGATTAAAATGCAGGACAATAAGCACACTTTGTAAAACATGGAGGATAGTGGCTGTGTACATTGTTAGAAACGCTATTTCTTGTCCCAGTTCAATGCTGGAGAGTTGGACTAGATGACCTTTATGAGTCCCTTCCAACTCAAAATACTCAATGAGGTTTAGCAAGACAGAAAGTTATTCCTAAATGTGCCAAATATTACTTCTTAAGTAGTTTTCTAACAATTAGATTCTTTTATGTGTGTGTATATATATAAATATATATATGTATTAAATTATCTACATATAACATAAAGAATTAAAAATTATAATGAAGTTGTCCAGTAGGAGTGGTAGACATAATCACAGCTGTTCTTGATTTACATCTCACTAATAAGAAGTTATTTTACAGAATCACAGAATGGCCAGAGTTGGAAGGGACCTCAAGGATCATGAATCTACAACCCCGCTGCCACATGCAGGGCCACCACCTTCCCACTTAATGCTAGACCAGGCTGCCCAGGGCCCCATCCAGTCTGGCCCTGAACACCTCCAGGGACGGGGCATCCACAACCTCTCTGGGCAGCCTGTTCCAGTACCTCACCACTCTCTCTGTAAAGAATTTCCCCCTGACATCCAACCTAAATCTTCCCTCCCTCAACTTAAAACCATTTCCCCTCGTCCTGCAGTTATCTACCCTTTGAAAGAGCTGACTCCACTCCTGTTTGTAGGCTCCCTTTACGTACTGAAAGGCTGCAATGAGGTCACTCCACAGCCTTCTCCAGGCTGAACAAGCCTAGCTCCCTCAGCCTGTCTTCATAGAGGAGGTGCTCCAGTCCCCTGATCATCTCTTTCCTGATCACTACTTCTCTGAAAGGGTGGTCAAGCGCTGGAATGGGCTGCCCAGAGAGATGGTGGAGTCACCAACCCTGGAGGTGTTCAAGGAACGCTTGGATTTTGTGTTGAGGGACATGGTTTAGCGATGAATGGTTGGACTGGATGATCCTGTGGGTCTTTTCCAACCTTAGTAATTCTATGATTCTATTCTGTTCTATGATCTTCATGACTCTCCTCTGGACCCTCTCCAACAGCTCTCTGTCTTTCATGTACTGGGGGCTCCTGACCTGGACATAGTACTCCAGATATGGCTTCACAAGAGCAGAGGGGGACAACCACCTCCCTGAACCTGCTGGCCACCCCTCTTCTGATGGAGCCCAGGATACCATTTGCCTTCCGAGCCACAAGGGCACACTGCTGGCTCATATTAAGTTTTTCATCTATCAAGATCCACAGGTCCTTCTCTGCAGGACTGCTCTCAAGGACTGCTCCTTCCAGTCTGTATGAATGCCTGGGATTCCTCCGGCCCAAGTGCAAAACTCTGCACTTTGCTGTGTTGAACCTCATCAGGTTCACCCGGGCCCACTTTTCTAGCCTCTCAAGGTCCCTCTGAATGGAATCCCTTCCTTCAACCATGTCGACCGCACCACTCACCTTGGTGTAATCAGCAAACTTGCTGAGGGTGCACTCAATTACATCATCAATGTCATGGTTAAAGATGTTAAAGAGCACCGGTCCCAAGACAGACCCCTGGGGGACGCCGCTCGTTACTGGCCTCCACCTGGACATAGAACCATTGATGACCACCCTCTGCCTGTGGCCTTTCAACCAGTTTCTTATCCATTGAGTGCTCTTCCCATCAAATCCACATCCCTCCAATTTGGAGACAAGGATGTGTTGGGGGACCATGTCAAAGGCCTTGCTCAAGTCCAGGTAAATGATGTCAGTCGCCTTTCCCTTGTCCACCTATGCCATCACTCCATCATAAAAGGCCACCAGATTGGTCAAGCATGACCTTTCTCTGGTGAAGCCGTGCTGGCTGTCACAGATCACACGCCTTTCCTCATGTGATCAAGCATGTCATCCAGGATGATCTGTTCCATGATCATTCCAGGCACAGAGGTGAGGACTCACCAGCCTGTAGTTCCCGGGATCCTCCTTGTTCCCTTTCTTGTAAATGGGAGTGACGTGACCCTTCCTCCAGTCATCCGGGACCTCACCTGATGGTCACAACTTTTCAAATATGAAGGAGAGTGGCTTGGCAACCACCTCAGCCAGCTCCTTCAGAACCCTGGGATGCATGCCCTCCATCCCCATAGACTTGTACACATTCAGTCTCATGAGGCGGTCTCGGACTTGCTCTGTCCTCATAGCGGGGTGGGATTTACCACCCCGACCCCACCCAGAGGTTTAAGGATGCAGGGCTCAGAGACATGAGAAGTGCTGGAGTCCTGGCCACCAGTGAAGACCAAGGCAAACAACTCAGTACCTCAGCCTTCTCTTAGTCTGTTGAAGCTAGTTCTCCTCTTACATTTATCAAAGGAGGTACACTCGCTCTGGCTTGTCTCTTCTGGCCAATGTACCTGTAAAATATCTTCCTATTGTTTTTCATGTCCCTCACCAAGTTCAGTTCCTCCTGCGCCTTGGCTTTTCTGATCCCATGTCTGCAAGTTCAGACAGCATCCGTGTATTCTTTCCAGGTGACACGTCCTTGTTTCCAGAGCTTGTATGCACCTTTCTTTGCCCTCAGCATGCCCAGCAGGTCCTTACTGAGCCATGTTGGTTTCCTAACTCCTCTGCTCACTTTCTTGTTCAGAGGGACGGAGAGTTCTTGTGCCTTCAGGAAGGCATCCTTGAAGAGTAACCAGCTCTCCACTGGTTTTAAAGACAGGATTCCAGAGTTTCTTGGCCACTGAACAGCTTAAAGTTTGCTCTTCCAAATTTTAGGGTCCTGATGCCACTCTTTACCAGGTCCACATCTCTTGAGATCATGCGCTCGACAAGGGCATGGTCGCTGCAACCCAGGCTGCCTCCAACCTTAACACCTTTAATTATTTCCTCCGCATTGGTCGGTCTGTCCAACACCTGGACCAGAAAGTTATCATCAACACATTCCAGGAGCCTCCTGGACGTCTTGCAGCTCGCTGTGTGATCTTTCCAAGAGATATCTGGATGGTTGAAGTCCCCCATCAGGATGAGAGCCCGTGAGCATGATGCCTCCCACATCTGAAGCAAGAAAGCCTTGTCAACAGTCTCCCCTTGATCAGGTGGCCTGTAGTATACTCCTACCACCAGCTGGCCTTTGTTAGACCCTTCCCTAATTCTAAACCACAGGTTCTCAACCTGATCCTGACTGTTTCTCAGAGGGAACTCCTCACAGTCTATCCACTCTGACATAGAGGGCAACTCTCCCACCCTTCCTATATCAGCTATCCTTTCTAAAGAGCCAATACCCTTCAATGGTGGTATTCCAGTTATAGGAGTCATCCCACCATGTTTCCATGATAGCAACAAGTTCATAACTTTCCAAGCGCATCATGGTTTCCAACTCATCCTGCTTATTTCCCAGGCTGCATGCATTGCAGCTGGGCTTTCCGTCTCATCGCCTTTATAGAGGATCTAGGTTCCCCTAGAACAGCTGCATCCCCAGCACACTCCTGCCCTAGTCCATCCCTTTGTACTTCACTGTAATTGCCCATCAGGTTCGGTATGAGCCCTCAAATAACCTGCTCAACCCCAGAGTTCCTGATTTTGCCCCCTTCCCCCTTCATGAATGAAGATAGTAGGGATGAAAGATAGTTCATATGTATTATAAACTTGTTATGATAGGAGTTACTAAACTTTTAGAGCATGTTGATTGGCAAAAGGAATCATTTTTCACAACAATGAATTATAGTTTTACATTATTTGTTCTTTTTGAATGACAGAGATAAGACTGCAGTGGTGTTCAAATGGACTGCAAATCACGCAGTTGTAATTGGCTAGTAGTATTAACTGTTCTGAAAAGGTAAATTATCCTGACTGTTCACTATAAGGTTAATGAACAGTAATAGGTTTTGTATTGCTCAGTACTTCCTCACTTCATGATTGTGAAACCTTGTCAGAAAGAATGCTCCCGTATCTGATGGCCTCACTTCACTTCTCTTAAGCTCTTTATAGAAAACGGTTTTCAAAGTAATGAGTATTGCTATCTACAATCATTGGCAAGTTGCAACTGGAAAATCAGTACCAATCTGTTTTCTTATAAATACTATGAACTTTTCATCTATTCCTCTGGTCATCTGTCACTTTGGTTATCTTTAGTGCAATTCTGTCTCTCTCGTAATTAAATAGCTGCAACATATTCTACATACTGCAAGAACATCTTAGTTAAGGCACAAAACGGTGTTGTGAAGAACTGAGAACTGTAGCTTCTGGATCCGAAACACTTAATCTTGTATAAGAATTTACATACTGAGTTAGTTGGGATTTGAATTCACAAGTTTATTCTGCAAACATTATCTATTTCCAATTTTAAACTACCTAGCTTTCCCTTAAAGTTCTTGTTTTTATTATTGGTTACATTTTACAAAGATAATTCAAGATAAGTAATAAATATATATTGTTTTTCCACTTGATCATAACTGTATCTCAGGTAAGGTTTTCTTTTTTTTTTTTTTTTTTTTTTTTTTTTTTTTTTTTTCCCTGACATTAAGTTTAAAAGGAAAAGATTAATGACAGTAATTACAAAAATGTGCAGATTATTACACTACGGAAAAATAGAAGAAATAATATATAAAATGGCAGCTTTAAGTACTCCCCTACTAAAAGCACAGAACAGTTTTAGTTTCCATAGACAAAAAGTAAGTCTTATACAATCATATTCTTCATCATACTCATCAATTCAGATATAAGGAAGAATTCTCACAATAAACAAGTCTATCTCAAACAGAAATTAACGTATAAGGGATATAATATTCTGTATAATATAATATTCTGGATAAGAGAGAAGAAATGGGAGAAAGATTTAAAACAAGGGTATATACATTTATATGTTCTGTTTTTATCAGTAAAGTAAACTATATTCAATATGTACTGGAGTGACCCACTGCCACATGTGAATCCTAATATACAGTCACTTTAACCCAAATGGAGTCCTATAATTTAGTAAAAGAGTTTTATAAGAAATGTAATGCTCAATGTTATTAAATAACACCCTGAAGATGTTTAATACACAATAAATATGTCAAAAGGCATTTTTTTTATTTTATTTCCTGGCACTTCGCCAGCTTAGAAATAACAATAAATCAATAAAAGCAAATTTCAGTGAGAAAACCTGAACTGCGAAAAGCGTTAAGAAAGGTGTCCAAATTTTTACATTGACACAATTTACTGTAACAAATAGAAGAAAATATATATATATATGAGTGTAAGACTTTAAGTAATTTTTTTGTTATGTCAAATAATGTAATATTTTCCTTTTTTTTTTTTATTTAATTAAGACTGTCAAATAATGTAATATTTTCCTTTTTTTTTTTTTTTTTTAATTTAATTAAGACAAAGCCTTTTCCTTAATTCATTCTTAATTCACTCCCTTACCACATACACACATGTTGAAGAATAAGATGATGAAACTACGATCACATGGAGTATATGGAACCTACTTTGCCAATCCAATTGCTAGAAAACAGCAACTACATTTTATAAAATAATTCTGGTGGTAATGATAATAGCAATGTAGAGAATGTAACAATACAGATTATGGCAATTAGTGTATGCCAAGTACAAATCAGTCACAGTTTTGTAGTTTTAAAATCCAATTTACAAAAACACAAGGGAGAAGTCTGACTAGCCCTTTCTGGATCAGCACAGGGACATAAAAATTAATCTTTAACATGTGGATAACAGAATTAATGCTAACTTCTTGGCATATATTTTGTATCTACTATATCTGTAAATAATCTAAGTGGTTGCTCCTGATACATCAATCCCTACAAAATAAGCAAGCCCCGTAGCTTTATAGTCCCCTAATATTTCACAGTTTTGCATCATTTAGGTTTGCTACCTCTCATGATGTAGGTAGCTACTATGTAGGCCTGCCAGGAAGTTGCACAACAATTAGCACTGAAAATCACTGATGGACCAACAGTATCTAGAAATCTCTTTCAGACAGTAGCCTGCACTTCCATAGTTGTTTTCTTCAAGCCACCACTGAGACAAAGCGGGTGAGTCTTGGGAATATGTGAAACAACCAGCTAGCCTTTCCAAGATCAACACAGGCAGCTGTGCAGACACAGGATGGAAGAAGGTATACAATAAATAGACTCTTGAAATACTGCAGTGTGCTCACTTTTTTTCACAGACTACTTACTTACATCTCAGGAATTCTTCATCATGACAGGTCCAATATTCATGTGCTATGAGAGAATAGAAAAGAGGAAGTAATTCTTCATCACAAGAATCCTGTTATTATATTTAAAATAATATCTTCTAATCCCTTCACACATTATATTGTAATTTGTTCCAATGCAATATTCTCACTAGCAATAACAATTAAAAAAAGAAAATGGCTTAATGAAATTATTACTTCTTTAATGGTTCAACTGATTATCTGTTTGTCTAATAAGAATTGGCAACTTTTTTTTTTTTTTTAAAGTGGTATGTTCCTCTACATGAGTAGTTGTTCATTTTATATGGAAGACGTGGAAATATAAAAATACGGTGGGACAATAAAAGAATTACATATAAATTTTAGCTGCACATAAGAAAATCAGTAATTCTATTACAATTGTAGTTTTTCTTTCCTCCAATACTCTGCTTACTAGTTCTTATATTCTAGAGATACATTTGGATACCCCAGTCTTCATAGCTTCTCAACTTCCATCAGGTTAAGTAGAGCCAGAACTGATCCTGATTCTATGGATAGTGCATTTAAAGATCATTTGTATGACAGTTACTTATACATTGGGAATGGCCCAGTAAATAAAAAAGATTATTATTACTGGTCTTATTAGCTCTTAGACCTGATACAAGACATAATCTAAAATATTTCTGGTTCTATAAAGGGTCAAAATACATATCTCATTGTGGCACTACTAATTCTATTTGAAACATCTTAAGTTTATTTTGTCTAAAATATGAAATTATGGCTTGCCTAAAAATTTTTTTTTTTTTTTTTTTTTTTAAGAAAACATATTAAAACCAGTATTTTTTAGTTGTCTGCCCTACATTTGGACATCTTCTGTTAAGCACGCTGAGTGACCAGTGTCAACAGGCAGCATTTTAAAATCTATTTCTTTCTGACTCAGAATAGTTTCTTCCACCCCTGGGGACACTATTTGTGTCTGGCAAGAACATTTCAATCTGACAGTTCCTGACTTTCATCAGGAAGAGGATAAAGGCAGAACTAATGGATGTGAATGAGTTTAAAAGCTAGGGAACTTATCAATCACAGAAAACAACTGCTTTTTAGGAAGCAAATAGAAGTACTTTGACAAACAAGAGAAAAAAAAAAAGCTAATATGTACTTTTTTTCAGATAGTAATAACTACTACCAGCTTTTCTTGATATTCTGAGCTCATCACACTCTTTTCAGCACTGATTATTACATGAAATTCTTCATGCACTGCATGAAATGCATCATGTACAGCATTACAGACATTTTGAAGTCCCAGCTTAGATTTTAACAGCAATAAAATGTTGTGGGCTAGGGCTTTTTTTTTTTTTTTTTTTTTTTCCCAATCAATATGAGGTTGTTTCAATAACAGCTGAATAAAATTGAAAGAAACTCTTGGATCTGAACCAAAAAATCCGATTATACTTGCACAGTTTTTGTACAGCTAATCTATTATTGTTCAGCTGGGTGAGAGTCCATGAACATATTTGAAAGCTTGCATATTTGGCATCATAAAGAATGACATCATGTTGCTTTGCTTAAGCAATACATTGCCTATTCCACAGAATTTACAGGAATTAAGTAAAAGGAGAACACTGAACTATTACCACAAGATTTATTACCCAAATCATTTATTTTTTCATTTGACTGAACAGGTATTATATACAAATATTAACAGAGGTGAAAGTTTTGATGGTTTCTAGAACAAGATAGATTATTTTTCACTTCATGACTATGTATAAAATATTGAAAACTTTCTCAAACCAGACTTCAAATTTCCTTATAAAATTAAGAGAAAAGAAAGGTTTAAAATGAAAAGCCTAAAAAGTAAGAATCAATGTGTCAATTGTTTACAGCTACAATTAGCTTAATTTCCAAACTAAATAACTTTGAACTATAAAACCTCATATTTTCAATAAAAATGTCAAAGTAAAGCATTCTGATAATTCTCAAAGCTTATTTCCCTAATGTTCAGAATTGTCAGAAATAATAAAAAGTAGTACTGGCAAATCAGCATTGTCAGTGACAAATATGTGATGAAAACATCTCAGACTATCTAATATTCATTGATTTATTATCTCTGCATGCTATAAAATTGAGCTGGCAAGACCCTTTATCTGTTTTTGCGAGGCTTGACTGTTTACTACAGGAAGTACTTTCTGAAACCTAAGAGAAAACTGACTTTTCGTGGGCTTGAAATTTCATTTTCCTTTAAAATCCTTTAACATAGCTAAATTCACTACTGGAGTTTTATTTAAAGTGGTCAGGATTACATAGTAAATTAATTAATTGCCAACTATTTGCCAGTCTGTTATGTTTATCAGCACTTACTACACATACACAAATATTTGCCTCACATTAAAAAAAGAGTTACTTTATCCCACTTGAGCCAACAAATGCAGCTTTATTTATATGCCTGTACTCCCTTTAACACATTGTGTGGGCCCTCCATTTCCTCACCAGCATGAAGTTCGCCACAGAGGGTGCAGGTTTCCACAGCAGCTCACTCCCACTGCTTTTTACCTGCAGCTTTCTTTGCTTCTAGCTGAATGCAGTTCTCATCAGCTCAGCTGTTTTCTTTTTCTACATATGTAGTCCTCATGGATGTCTTCAGCACTGTAGAAATAAGATTAGCACACTCTTTTAATAACACTGTATCTAATTACAACATATCATCAACTCAAGAGAAGGGCTATCTAGGCAAGTTAATATTCAGGTGAACTCTGAGGTGCATGGCTGATCCTGCCTAAGTAATCAGTGAAGAAAGGGAGGTTTTTCATCACCAGAAATAAGAGAACTCCTGGATGTTGTAGCTGAAAGTGATTGGTTTTTGACAGTAAGCAAGACAAGGGGTAGGCAGATATCAAAGTTACAGTCTCGCTACCCCATGCAACAGCTAGAAGTATAATGAGCCTACGCACAGTTTACTTAGACCTGGATTGAATAGAGTGTGTTTTTGTCTTCTCATCATGTTGTCAACTTCTAATCTCTCTTAAAATTTTTCCTAGGGGTGAGGAGGGAAGGGCCAGGAAGACAAGTCCAGGCCCAAATTCACAGCATGTCTTCAGTGGCTTCCCTCTTGTGTGATTTATTCTTTTAGCTTGAGTTGACTACTTCTGAATATTTTTTTTACCAGCAGTTCTGTGGTTCTGAATCCAATACCTGCACATGTACGGAGTAACAAGATGTACTCTATGTACTGTTACCGTATTCTTTTTCTTGTTTTTATTCCCTATGGTGCTACTTACCCTGTCCTGAAAGCTGTGTTACAAACGAACAAAAGATAAATAAGTCAGAAGACAAAAAACAGTCTGAAAAATTGCTGTTTGTTTATTTCATAAATAAATAAATTGTTAGATAGATAACCTGCATATATATATATATATATTTCTTCTTCCCACCTTCTTTCCTAAAAATCCTGTAATAATTTAAGGTGAAAGTCGTGTGTTTCTTGTTTTTGTTGCTGTTGTTGCTGTTATTTTTACTTTCCCCTTGCAGTTTTCGAAACAACAATTTCTATCTTCCTCAGTATAACCCTGGAAGTGAAATCCATCCCCCTGTTTTTTTGTTTTGTTTTTGTTTTCCTTTCCCCCACCACATTTAACTAAGGTTCCCAAAAGATGGATCATTTCTACTCCTGCTGAATGGATTAGATAGAGGAACAATAGTCTCACTGAGATCAGTGGGACTTCGTGCTGGGGAGGAAAGATGGGGAGAGAGACAGATGCACACTCACATACATGCATGCAAGTGCACCACAGTCTTTATATAAATAAGAACAGTCCCATGTATTTTCAAAGTATACTCAGAAATCACTGAGCACATTGTTTAGAAAGGTCAGAATGTCAATTTTCTTATCAATTAAGCTGGGTTTTGTGCTGAAAGTCTTACTGTTTCTGTTATCTACGGGCTATTGGTCAAGTAAGTGATTCCAGCTGATCTCAGAATTCACACCTGGCAAATGTTACTGTCAGGATTTTCCGTATATCCTCAGGCTTACTACTGACCTTTACTGTTTAACCCATTAATCTAAATGTATCTGACAGACAGCACTAGAAACATTACAAGCCAATGTTCTGATTAAGGAAAATATTAGTCACTTTCACTTATTTGAGAAATTTAATTGAAGCATATGGTAATTAATATCCATTAAAACAATCCAGACTAACCTTTGCTTTTAGGCCTGGGTCTTATAATCTTTTCTGCCATTAGGTAAATTCCAGGATTTAAGATTTCCCTAAGCAAGACATCCTGGTTGAAAGACTGTTAGGATGTTGTGGACAAATTTTACCCCTCTAATTTTAAGGTCATATTTATCCATCTTCTGTGCCCCTCAAAAAATGCTATTTGAAGAGCATAAATTGAGAAACATTTGAAATGCTAAGTGAATCAATAAGGTCCTAAACTGTGTCTGGTAGAATATATGTGGCCTGCAGGCAATTTTCACAAAGAATATGTTCATGCTGTATATCTTCTTTTCACAGGAAGTAAACTTCTGTTTCTCACTTCTTCCTCTAAAAAAGCTAATATATTGCAAAGTATGTTGAATTTGAATAGAAGTTGCACTGAGTGTGCCTTGTGGGTCCCTTCTAACTCAGGATACCATATAATTTATAATTTTATGAATGGAAAATCTTGATTGTCAGTATTGAAACAATTTGAAATAAGGTAAATGAAAGTGTTAAGTTTTGCAAAATTAATGAGAGCTCTCCTTAAAACAATAGGATCAATAACAAATTCGTCACACTATTTCAAATTACATACTGCAAGTAACGTACCATCAAAATATACAAGTATATTTATTCCAGAGAAAATGTTTCTTTCTGTATAATCTACTATTCTATATACAACTGTTCAAAGGATCTTCTTTTAGGAATTTTTAGATGTGAGAAAATTAAATTCTATATTTTGGGGTATTTGCAAACAGCATTTTTCTCCTTTATAGAGTGTTAGCACAAAAGTCAGAAAGCAAAGTTCCCTCTGAACCAGTTAAACTGTTCTGTATTTCAGGCAAATACTTTTGCTGTAATAGAGATTATTTTCCCCTGATGATTCTGCCTCAGTCTGTATGAAAGTAATATCGCATTCCTAAAACTACAATAGGATATTCCACACTCTTCTCCCAACCCCTCCCTCACACCTAACCCCTCCCCCCCCTCAAAAAAAAAAAAAAAAAAAAATTAATAACACAGTCCATCTAAAATAGCAATAACATTTTCTATTACTACTTAGGGCTCTACATTGAAGACTTAATTCAAATTCTCATGGATAGGTCAAAAGCAGTGCAATGTATAATATAATTTAGGATTTAGGAAGTAGAGTGGTGATTACTGAATGAAAACCTCTTTTAAGGACAGCAAACCTCTTTTCCTCTTTCACATTTTTTGCAACTGAAACCGTTGAATTTCAATGTCAAAAAAAGTATATATATTAATATTACACCAAGCTGGTTAACATACAATACAAATTTTCTTTTACTGGCAAGTGGATTTTACTTGTTTCCTTGAAAAACATGAATGTGAGTATACATATATGAATATATATATTCTGATTCTACTGAAGTAAAAAATACTTATTTCCTGTGAATTTTATAATCATTTATATTCTTCATCATCTGCCCTCTGTTGAGGACAATTATGTAGCAGCTAACCTTTCATGTTTTATCCAGAAACAAACAAACAAACAAACAAACAAAAACCTATTGAGAGATTAATCTTTTTGCAGTCGCAGAGATTTTGAATATGTTCTTAAACTCTTCACTATTAAGAAGTACTGAATCTGCTGAGTTTTTGCTGTTGCTATTGAGATTTTGTTTTTGCAACTGTAAAAAAACAGAGCTTCAATATTTAATACTTCAGTAATGGCTAACTTAGCATGCTGTGGATTGAAGTGAAGAAGGATGTGGGGGAAATCTACTTAGGTGCAAAATATTTGGCATTTTTTTCTACTTATTATGTCCTCGTTTTCTACAGATACTAATGTGATGATGTGGAAAAGAAGTATAAGAATGTCAGGAAGAGATATTCCAATTTGCAGATATGTTTTGGCACAGTTGAATGAGAGAATCATGATGCATAGAAATCACTATACAGAATGTGAATTGCTTGTACTAAATTACAGTGTTAAGTGCTAACAAGAACATGTAGTATTGCAAAACAATTCACAAATTCTTGGATATATGATAACTATGTTGCTACTGAAAAATATGCCAGACTAACATTACTAACTTGAATAACTTAAGAGAAAAGGTATGTGATGGCAAACTCGATAATCTTTTCTTCTCCAGTGTTTTGAGCTCTTCACACTGAATTTTTACACTAAGTGGTAAAGTTTCCATCTCTCTCCAGATGATGCTTCCAGTCATTCCTCAGACTGGAATGCTCTCACAGTGTTTCTGGTAGTTGTTTAATGTGCACATACTTTCTTATCTATCACAACCAACCAGACTGTCTACAGAAACAATGAATGTGGACCCTTAGAAGTGGATTTACAGAGCAGAACAGTTAGTGTTCTGCTAACAGGACCAGATGACCATAGCATGTGCAATATAAATGTTTTTTTACTTCACTGTAGTCCCCCTCTGATCCCGTGGGTCCAAATGCTCAAATGCATCTAGGGTAAACTACCTGAGTTCCCCAGCACATATACCTCTGGAAGCAAATGCAGTTTCTGCACCTTGAAGACATTCCGTGACATAATTCCACATGAGCTGGGGCAAACAAAAATGTTACTTTAAAAATGTGTTCTTGACACAAGCTAAGATGTTGACACTTAAATCTGCTAGAGAATGTGGATATGCAGCATTTGTATTGAAAACTGCTACTTTTTTCAAAAATAAATTCTGTAATTTACATAAGTATATGAATGCCTTCTAACTGAAACAATAATTCCATGGGAGAAAGTAATGTTTTGTAAACAGTATTTGCTGGTGGTAGGTTTTTGTTTAAATTTGGTCCAAAAAAATTATTTCCAGTTTATGACAAACATTTTATTATAGACCTAAGCTTCAAAGCTGTTTCACAAAGCCAGTTGCTATAAATAATAAAGCATTTCCAGTAAAAGTGGCTATTGATAGAGTAGATCTATTATTCAGTAACTACAATATAAAATAGTTCCGGATACTGAACTGAAAATATCTCAGCTTCAGTATTTTACATGCAGAAGAAATTTATCACTTAATTCTTCTTTCCAGAAAGACTAATTAATATTAAATCTTTTGAATTTCTGTGGATAAAACTGGCATTTGAGAACCTAGTATGGTATCATTGTGCTTTAAAACAAGTCTATGATAGAGAATAGTATCTTTTGTGTAATACTGTATGCATTGCATTTTGTAACATTTATTATACAAATTGAAGTGAATAACAATATGCAGTTTAACATCCTATGAATATTTTTTAGAATTCTCCAACAGTATTTAATATGCTAACCAACTTCACTGAAAGGCATACAGATGTGGAAAGAATCTATCTAGGGACTTTAATTATCACCTTGTCAAATTCAAATTATTATCTTGCAAGTTAATTTCCATAAAGTATCCCCTTTGCTGTTGGATGATTTAACATGTGTCTGCTTTTTCTTATCTTATTTGTGTCTGTCTGGAGGCTCTAAACCTTTCAAAGTAGGCTAGCTCTTTGTCAGATCATGATGTTTACCATAACTGATTTTGTCAAATATATTTTTACAAACACTCAGTTTTGCCAAAGATGGGCCTGTAAAATGAGAAGAGAAATTGGCATACACCAATAATGTTACATAAATCAAACTAAGACTTCAACCATTTCTAAACAAGTTCAGCTTAAAGTGAAGAATCAAAGAGCCTGGGAAATGATCTACCTGACAAAAAATCTGGAGAGAGTCATTCTTGGATGGTAAATCATTTGAAGTTTCAAGACGCCCAGAGTAATTCCAGCTTGTGAATTGTGTGGATATGATTTTCTGTGCTTGTCTGTGTCATGATAGGGGAGAAAATATCCTATGAATATTTAACAACTGTGTTTATTTTACTTGTTCAAAACAGTGTAGCCATCATGCAAATAGAGCAAGACAGAAGAAAAATGTCTCATTGGATAAGGCTTACTCTCTGCACAATGGCAAGATTTAGATTTAAAACAAATAGATAAATCACTTATCAGTAGCTAACAGGAAAAAAAAAAAAAAAAAAAAAAGAGTGGTAGAGGAGAACAGTCATAGAGTCATAGAATCATAGAATGGTTTGGTTGGAAGGGACATTTAAGATGACCTAGTTCCAACCCCCTGCTATAGGCAGGGACACCTCCCACTAGATCAGGTTGCTCAAAGCCCCATCTAATCTGGCCTTGAATGCTTCCAGGGAGCGGATATTTACAACCTCTCTGGGCAGCCTGTTCCAGGGTCTAACCACCCTCATGGTAAAGAATTTCTTCCTAGTATCTAGTCTAAATCTACCCTTTTCCTGTTTAAAGCCATTTTCCATTGCCTTTAAAAAATAATCCTTCCCCAGCTTTACTTTAAGTCCTCTTCAGATACCTGGAAGACTGAATGTCATGCAATCAGCCTTGCAAGTATTCATTATATACAAACACTTTCCCTGACATGTGATATAACGTAATGGATATAGAGTTGCATGTTTTCAATATAGGTCAAACACAGATCATTATCCTCACAATGTATACTGTATAGAAGAAGGTCTGGAAGCCAACATTTTAATTCAGATGCTGCAATCATACTGAGATGATTATGTCATTACATCATGACACCTGGCAGACAAGTAAATGTCCAAGCAAAAATGATTTGGGAGCTTTGATGACAAGGTGAACAGCTATTTATAATCAGAGTGTTCATGAACAAAAGAGGAGAAATAGTTAAAATAGTGTTGTGGTTTAATCCAGCAGGCAGCTAAGCACCACACAGCCAATTCACTCACTCCCCCTCAGTGGGACAGGGCAGAGAATCCCAGAAAAAAAAAAAAAAAAAGTATATAAAACTCATAGGTTTAGATAAAGACAGTTTAAGTGCACAGGAAAGGAGCTGAAATAACTATAATAATAATAATAGAATGCACAAAATGGGTGATGTAAAATGCAACTGTTCACCACAAGCCTACCCATGCCCAGCCAATCCTCGAGCATCAGCAGGCTCCCTACTCAACTCCTCCATTTTTATTTTTCAACATGATACCATTTGGTATGGGTATCCCTTTGGCCAGTTTGGGAAGTGGAAGGAGAAGGGAATAATTTATCATTCAGGAATTATTTTTATGTACATACTATATCTTACTTTAAAAAAATATTTAATTTTGCTCAAATCTTTCTTACTGTGTTTTTTGTCCTCCTCTAGAAGAAATCTGCGGTTGGCATTCCATAAAAATAATTTTGCTAGGTCTGATTAATCAATATATTGATTTCTCACCTTCTTCTATGCACACCTTTTTTTTTGTCATTATTTTTTAACATGAAAATAAATAACTGGGTTAATTCTGGTGATTTTCAATTCTAAGCCATATCTTCCATCTTGCTATATAAAAAATAAATATAGAATAAAAGAGACATTTTATTATTTTCAACCATTAGTGTTACTTATTTATTTTAATAATTATTTTTATAATTCATAATTGCATTTTACTTCATTTATTTTTTCATTATGAAAAGCTTGCATTATTATTACCTCAAAATTAACAAAAGTAGAATATAACAGAATTTCTGTTGTTCCAAATTTGTTATAAATGGAATACAAGACCAATCATCTTTCATTTTAAATACGTAGCAATTAAAAGCCAGCAATAAATAGTTATCAACTCTTGAGACTTAGTGATACCAAAAGTTTTTTTCTTGTTGTTGTTTCTCCCTTTGTCTTAGAATTGATGATACTTTAAACTTCAAGTATTTCAAATCAGTGAGAAAGTAATTATTTTAGATAGACATTACTCTATGACCAATGTCAAATATTTTTAATTATCAGGTAGGTAAGTTTAAGAAAGCCTGCTGGACAAAGATGTTTGATGTCAAAGATTTTGTTTCCTTTGCCACTTCTGTAAGGTAGAGTAAGAATTAGTAAAATAAATGGCAAATGAAAAAATAAACAAATAAAAACCCTTTCCTCTACAGCATAGGTCTAACTCCATTTAGTGGAATCAGTAAACAAGAAAGAACATTAATTTAAAAAAGCTGACCTCAAATGCTGCAACAGTGATAAAATAAATGTGCTGTCAATGTTTATAATCCCATGCTATATGCTAATAT